>NC_062289.1:69880654-70113888 GCF_902655055.1 Lutra lutra | reverse complement strand
GAGAAAGCCAACAAAACAGATATTGATTAGATACAAAACAGAATTGATTAGGGTGGAACTGAAAGCCAACAGGGATGATGTTCACAATGCTCTCAATGAGTTCCAATCTAATCTAAATTTTCTAAAAGCTAGGGTAATTGAGACAGAAGATAGAATTAGTGATCTGGAGGACAAAAGGATAGAGAGAAAGGATCAGGAGGAAGCCTGGAACAAACAGCTTAGATGCCACAAAAACAGAATCAGGGAAATAAATGATGCCATGAAACGTTCCAGTGTCAGAATTATTGGAATCCCTGAAGGGGAGGAGAAAGAAAGAAGTCTAGAAGATATAGTGGAACAAGTTCTCCATGAAAATTGTCCCACTCTTGCGAATGGAACCAGCATTCATGCGCTAGAGGCAGAACGGTCTCCCCCTCAAGGTTATAGATAATCAAAACTCCTCGAGACACCTAATAGTAAGGATGAGGGATTATAATTGTAGTCAGTATATATAACTGAAGGCAGCTAGGACAAAGAAGCTCCTTATGTACAGAGGGAAGCCCATCAGAATAATGTCAGACCTGTTCACAGAAACCTGGCAAGCCAGAAAGGTCTGGCAAGATGTATTCAGGGCATTAAATGAGAAGAACATGGCAGCCAAGACTACTTTATCCAGCAAGACTGACATTCAAAATGGATGGAGAGATAAAGAGTTTCCAAGACCGGCAAGGCTTAAAAGACTATGCGACCACCAAGCCGACACTGCAGGAAATATTAAGGAGGGGGGTTCTACAAAAGAGAAAAATCCTAAGAATATCACTGAACAGAAATATAGAGACAATCTACAGAAAGAAAGACTTCAAAGGTAACACGATGTCAATAAAAATGTATCTATCAATAATCACTCTCAATGTGAATGGCCTAAATGCACCCATAAAATGGCACAGGGTTGTAGATTGGATAAAATGACAGGACCCATCGATATGCTGTCTACAAGAGACACATTTTGAACCTAAAGATACACCCAGACTGAAAGTGAAGGGATGGAGAAGCATCTTTCATGTCAATGGGCCCCAAAGGAAGGCTGGGGCAGCGATTCTCATATCAGATAAATTAGATCTTAAAGACTGTAGTCAGAGATACAGAAGGACACTACATCATTCTTAAAGGGACTATCCACCAAGATGATCTAACAATGTAAATATCTATGCCCCCAATATGGGAGCAGCCAATTACATAAGAAAACTATTAATCAAGAAAAAGAGTCATATTGTTATCAATACAATAATAGTAGGTGATCTTAACATGCCTCTCTCAGTAATAGACAGATCATCCAAGCAGAAAATCAATAAAGAAACAAGAGTATTGAATGACACATTGGACCAGATGTACATCATAGATATATACAGAACATTCCACCCTGAAACAACAGAATACTCATTCTTCTCAAGTGCACATGGAACCTTCTCCAGAATAGACCACATACTGGGTCACAAATCAAGACTCAACTGATACCAAAAGACAGATTATTCCCTGCATATTCTCAGATCACAGTGCTTTGAAACTGGAGCTCAATCAGAAGGAAAAGTTTGGAAGGAACTCAAACACCTGGAAGCTAAAGACGACCTTGTTTAAGAATGCTTGGATCAACCAGGAGATCAAAGAAGAACTGAAACAATTCATGGAAACCAATGAGAATGAAGACACTTCGGTCCAAAATCTATGTGATACAGCAAAGGTGGTTTTAAGGGGGATATACATAGCCATACAAGCCTCCCTCAAAAATAATTGTAAAATCCAGAATCCACCAGAGAAGTGTACACTGGAGAATCAACAACAAGTCAAACCAACTCCACACATAAGAAGGGAAATAATCAAGATTAGAGCAGAGATCAATAAGGTAGAAACTAGAGATACAGTAGAACGTATCAATGAAACCTGAAGCTGGTTTTTTGAAGGAATCAATAAGATCAATAAACCACTGGCCACACTAATCCAAAAGAAAAGAGAGAAAGCTCAAAATAATAAAATTATGAATGAAAAGGGAGAGATCACAACTAACACCAAGGAAGTAGAAACAATCATCAGAAGTTATTAGCAACAGTTATATGCCAATAGGTTAAACAACCTAGATGAAATGGATGCATTCCTGGAAAACTAAAAACTCCCAAAATTGAACCAGGAAGAAATTGACAACTTGTATAGAATGATATCTAGTAACGAGATTGAAGCAGTGATCCAAAAACCTCCAAAAAAACAAAACAAAACAAAACAAAAAAAAACACAAGAGCCCAGGAGCTAAGGGATTCCTGGGGAATTCTACCAAAATTTCAAAGACGAAATAACACCTATTCTCCTGAAGTTGTTTCAAAAAAGTGAAGCAGAAGGAAAACTTCCAGACTCTTTCTATGAAGCCAGCATTATGCTGATCCCCAAACCAGGCAAAGACCACAGCAAAAAGGAGTGTTTCAGACCAATACCCTGATGAATATGGATGCTAAGATTCTCAACAAGATCCTAGCAAACAGGATCCAACTGCACATTAAAAAGATTATCGACCATGATCAGGTGGGATTCATCCCTGGGTTACAAGGATGGTTAAACATTCGCAAATCAATCAATGTGATAGAACAAATCAATAAGAGAAGAGAGAAGAACCACATGGTCCTCTCAGTTGATGCAGAAAATGCATTTGACAAAATCCAGCATCCGTTCCTGATTAAAACGCTTCAAAGTATAGGGATAGAGGGAACATTCCTGAACTTCATCAAATCTATCTATGAAAGACCCACAGCAAATATCATCCTCAATCGGAAAAAGCTTGCAGCCTTCCCATTGAGATCAGGAACACGACAAGGATGCCCACTCTAACCACTCTTGTTCAACATAGTATTAGAAGTCCTGGCAACAGCAATCAGACAACAAAGAGAAATAAAAGGTATCCAAATTGGCAATGAAGAAGTCAATCTCTCTCTCTTCACAGATGACATGATTCTTTATACGGAAAACCAAAAGACTCCACCCCCAAAGTACTAGAACTCATACAACAATTCAGCAACGTGGCAGGATACAAAGTCAATGTACAGAAATCAGTGGCTTTCTTATACACTAACAATGAAAATACAGAAAGGGAAATTAGAGAATCGATCCCATTTGCTATAGCACCAAGAACCATAAGATACCTGGGAATAAACCTAACCAAAGAGGTAAAGGATCTGTACTCGAGGAACTACAGAACACTCATGAAAGAAATTGAATAAGACACAAAAAGATGGAAGACTGGGGCGCTTGGGTGGCTCAGTGGGTTAAAGCCTCTCCCTTCGGCTCGGGCCACAATCCCGGGGTCCTGGGATCGAGCCCCACATCAGGCTCTCAGCTCCACAGGGAGCCTGCTTCCTCCTTTCTCTCCCTGCCTGCCTCTCTGACTACTTGTGATCTCTGTCTGTCAAATAAATAAATAAATAAAATCTTAAAAAAAAAAAGATGGAGGACCATTCCATGCTCTTGGATCGGAAGAATAAATATTGTTAAAATGTCTATACTGCCTAGAGCAATCTATATTTTTAATGCCATTCCGATCAAAATTCCACCAGTATTTTTCAAAAAGCTGGAGCAAATAATCCTAAAATTTGTATGGAATCAGAGGAGACCCTGATTTGTTAAGGAAATGTTGAAAAACAAAAATAAAACTGGCAGCAGCACATTACTTGATTTCAAGCTTTACTACAAAACTGTGATCACCAAGACAGCATGGTACTGGCATAAAAACAGACACACAGACTAGTGGAACAGAGTTGAGAGCCCAGATATGGACCATATATTCTATGGTCAAATAATCTTTGACAAAGGAGGAAAAAATATACAGTGGAAAAAAGACAGTCTCTTCAATAAATGGTGCTGGGAAAATTGGACAGCTATATTTAGAAGAATGAAACTCGACCATTCTTTTACACCATACACAAAAATAAATTCGAAATGGATAAAAGTACTCAACATGAGAAGGAATCCATCAGAATCCTAGAGGAGAACATAGGCAGTAACCTCTTCAATATCAGCCACAGCAACTTCTTTCAAGTTATGTCTGAAAAGGCAAAGGAAACAAAAATGAAAAGGAACATTTGGGACTTCATCAAGATCACAAGCTTCTACACGGCAAAGGAAACAGTCAAGAAAACAAAGAGGCAACCCACGGAATGGGAGAAGATATTTGCAAAGGACAGTGCAGACAATAGGCTGATATCCAGGACATATAAAGAACTTCTCAAACTCAACACACACAAAACACATAATCATATAAAAAATGGGCAGAAGATATGAACAGACACTTCTCCAATGAAGACATACAAATGGCTATCAGACACATGAAAAAATGTTCATCATCACTAGCCATCAGTGAGATTCAAATTAAAACCACATTGAGATACCACCTTACACCAGTTTGAATGGCCAAAATTAGCAAGACGTGAAGCAACGTGTGTTGGAGAGGATGTGGAGAATGGGGAACCCTCTTCCACTGTTGTTGGAATGCAAGTTGGTATAGCCACTTTGGAGAACAGTGTGGAGATTCCTCAAGAAATGGCAAATCGAGCTTCTCTATGACCCTGATTTGCACTCCTGGGTATTTACCCCAAAGATACAGATGTAGTGAAAAGAAGGGCCATCTGTACCCCAATGCTTATAGCAGCAATGGCCATGGTCGCCAAACTGTGGAAAGAACCAAGATGCCCTTCAACGGACAAATGGATAAGGAAGATGTGGTCCATATACACTATGGAGTATTATGCCTCCATCAGAAAGGATGAATACCGAGGGAGGAGTCAAGATGGCGGAGAAGTAGCAGGCTGAGACTACTTCGGGTAGCAGGAGATCAGCTAGATAGCTTATCTAAAGATTGCAAACACCTACAAATCCAACGGGAGATTGAAGAGAAGAAGAACAGCAATTCTAGAAACAGAAAATCAACCACTATCTGAAAGGTAGGACTGGCGGAGAAGTGAATCCAAAGCGACGGGAAGAAAGACCGCGGGGGGAGGGGCCGGCTCCCGGCGAGCGGCGGAGCAACGGAGCAAAATCAGGACTTTTAAAAGTCTGTTCCGCTGAGGGACATCGCTCCAGAGGCTTAACTGGAAGCCCAGGCGGGGTCAGTGCGGCCTCAGGTCCCGCAGGGTCGCAGAAGGATAGGGGGTGTCTGAGTGTCGCAGAGCTTACCGGTATTGGAGCGGGGAAGCCGGCTGCAGAGACAGAGCCGAGGAGTGACTCTCAGCTCGGGGTTGCCTTGAACCGGTCACAGGCTCGGTCAGCTCGGAGCACGGCCAGAGGCCAGGGTGACAGGAGTCATTGGGCGCTGTTCTCTGGGGGCGCACTGAGGAGAGGGGCCCCGGGCTCTCGGCTCCTCCGGGCCGGAGACCAGGAGGCCGCCATCTTCATTCTCGCCCTCCGGAACTCTACGGAAAGCGCTCAGGGAACAAAAGCTACCGAAAGCAAACCCGAGCGGATTACTCAGCGCGGCCCCGGGTAAGGGCGGTGCAACTCCGCCTGGGGCAAAGACGCTTGAGAATCACTACAACAGGCCCCTCCCCAAGAAGATCAACGGGAAACCCAGCCAGGACCAAGTTCACTACCTAGCAGTGCAGTTTCAATACCAAGGAGAGCGGCGGAATTCCAGAGGAGAAGAAAGCAAAGCACGGAACTCATGGCTTTCTCCCCATGATTTTTTAGCCTTGCAGTTAATTTAATTTTTTTTTCTTTTTCAATTTTTTTTTCTTTTTCTTTCTTCTGCTAAATTTTTTTTTAACTTTTACCGTTTTCTTTTTTAACGTTTTTTAAATAGTTTATCTAATATATATATATATTTTTTCCTCTTTTTATATTTTTTTATTGGCTTTCTTTTTTTAAATAGTTTCTTTTCTTTTCTTTTTTTTTTCTTTTTGAACCCCTTTTTACCCCCTTTCTCCCCCCTCATAATTTGGGATCTCTTCTGATTTGGCTAAAGCATATTTTCCTGGGGTTGTTGCCACCCTTTTAGTATTTTACTTGCTCCTTCATATACTCTTATCTGGACAAAATGACAAGGCAGAAAAATTCACAAGAAAAAAAAGAACAAGAGGCAGTACCAAAGGCTAGGGACCTAATCAATACAGACATTGGTAATATGTCAGATATAGAGTTCTTAATGACGATTCTCAAGGTTCTAGCCGGGCTTGAAAAAGGCATGGAAGATATTAAAGCAACCCTCTCGGGATATATAAAAGCCCTTTCTGGAGAAATAAAAGAACTAAAATCTAACCAAGTGGAAATCAAAAAAGCTATTAATGAGGTGCAATCAAAAATGGAGTCTCTCACTGCTAGGATAAATGAGGCAGAAGAAAGAATTAGCGATATAGAAGACCAAATGACAGAGAATAAAGAAGCTGAGCAAAAGAGGGACAAACAGCTACTGGACCACGAGGGGAGAATTCGAGAGATAAGTGACACCATAAGACGAAACAACATTAGAATAATAGGGATTCCAGAAGAAGAGGAAACAGAGAGGGGAGCAGAAGGTATATTGGAGAGAATTATTGGAGAGAATTTCCCCAATATGGCAAAGGGAACAAGCATCAAAATTCAGGAGGTTCAGAGAACCCCCCTCAAAATCAATAAGAATAGGTCTACACCCCGTCACCTAATAGTAAAATTGACAAGTCTTAGTGACAAAGAAAAGATCCTGAAGGCAGCCTGGGAAAAGAAGTCTGTAACGTACAATGGTAAAAATATTAGATTGGCAGCAGACTTATCCACAGAGACCTGGCAGGCCAGAAAGAGCTGGCATGATATATTCAGAGTACTAAATGAGAAAAACATGCAGCCAAGAATACTATATCCAGCTAGGCTATCATTGAAAATAGAAGGAGAGATTAAAAGCTTCCAGGACAAACAAAAACTGAAAGAATTTGCAAATACCAAACCAGCTCTACAGGAAATATTGAAAGGGGTCCTCTAAGCAAAGAGAGACCCTAAAAGTAGTAGATCAGAACGAAACGGAGACAATATACAATAACAGTCACCTTACAGGCAATACAATGGCACTAAATTCATATCTCTCAATACTTACCCTGAATGGTAATGGGCTAAATGCCCCAATCAAAAGACACAGGGTTTCAGAATGGATAAACAAACAAAACCCATCAATATGTTGCCTACAAGAAACTCATCTTAAACCCGAAGACACCTCCAGGTTTAAAGTGAGGGGGTGGAAAAGAATTTACCATGCTAATGGACATCAGAAGAAAGCAGGAGTGGCAATCCTTATATCAGATCAATTAGATTTTAAGCCAAAGACTATAATAAGAGATGAGGAAGGACACTCTATCATACTCAAAGGAACTGTCCAACAAGAAGATCTAACAATTTTAAATATCTATGCCCCTAACGTGGGAGCAGCCAACTATATAAACCAATTAATAACAAAATCAAAGAAACACATCGACAAGAATACAATAATAGTAGGGGATTTTAACACTCCCCTCACTGAAATGGACAGATCATCCAAGCAAAAGATCAACAAGGAAATCAAGGCCTTAAATGACACACTGGACCAGATGGACATCACAGATATATTCAGAACATTTCATCCCAAAGCAACAGAATACACATTCTTCTCTAGTGCACATGGAACATTCTCCAGAATAGATCACATTCTTGGTCCTAAATCAAGTCTCAACCGGTATCAAAAGATTGGGATCATTCCCTGCATATTTTCAGACCACAATGCTCTAAAGCTAGAACTCAATCACAAGAGGAAATTTGGAAAGAACCCAATAACATGGAGACTAAACAGCATCCTTCTAAAGAATGAATGGGTCAACCAGGAAATTAAAGAAGAATTGAAAAAATTTATGGAAACAAATGATAATGAAAACACAACAGTTCAGAATCTGTGGGACACAACAAAGGCAGTCCTGAGAGGAAAATATATAGTGGTACAAGCCTTTCTCAAGAAACAAGAAAGGTCTCAGGTACACAACCTAACCCTACACCTAAAGGAGCTGGAGAAAGAACAAGAAAGAAACCCTAAACCCAGCAGGAGAAGAGAAATCATAAAGATTAGAGCAGAAATCAATGAAATAGAAACCAAAAAAACAATAGAACAAATCAACAAAACTAGGAGCTGGTTCTTTGAAAGAATTACTAAGATTGATAAACCCCTGGCCAGACTGCTCAAAAAGAAAAGAGAAAGGACCCAAATCAATAAAATCATGATGAAAGAGGAGAGATCACAACGAACACCAAAGAAATACAGACAATTATAAGAACATACTATGAGCAACTCTACGCCAACAAATTTGACAATCTGGAAGAAATGGATGCATTCCTAGAGACATATAAACTACCACAACTGAACCAGGAAGAAATAGAAAGCCTGAACAGACCCATAACCAGTAAGGAGATTGAAACAGTCATCAAAAATCTCCAAACAAACAAAAGCCCAGGGCCAGACGGCTTCCCGGGGGAATTCTACCAAACATTTAAAGAAGAACTAATTCCTATTCTCCTGAAACTGTTCCAAAAAATAGCAATAGAAGGAAAACTTCCAAACTCATTTTATGAGGCCAGCATCAACTTGATCCCAAAACCAGACAAGGATCCCAACAAAAAAGAGAACTACAGACCAATATCCTTGATGAACACAGATGCAAAAATTCTCGCCAAAATACTAGCCAATAGGATTCAACAGTACATTAAAAGGATTATTCACCACGACCAAGTGGGATTTATTCCAGGGCTGCAAGGGTGGTTCAACATCCACAAATCAATCAATGTGATACAACACATTAATAAAAGAAAGAACAAGAACCATATGATACTCTCCATAGATGCTGAAAAAGCATTTGACAAAGTACAGCATCCCTTCCTGATCAAAACTCTTCAAAGTGTAGGGATAGACGGCACATACCTCAATATTATCAAAGCCATCTATGAAAAACCCACCGCAAATATCATTCTCAATGGAGAAAAACTGAAAGCTTTTCCGCTAAGGTCAGGAACAGGGCAGGGATGTCCGTTATCACCACTGCTATTCAACATAGTACTAGAAGTCCTAGCCTCAGCAATCAGACAACAAAAGGAAATTAAAGGCATCCAAATTGGCAAAGAAGAAGTCAAACTATCACTCTTCGCAGATGATATGATACTCTATGTGGAAAACCCAAAAGACTCCACTCCAAAACTGCTAGAACTTGTACAGGAATTCAGTAAAGTGTCAGGATATAAAATCAATGCACAGAAATCAGTTGCATTTCTCTACACCAACAACAAGACAGAAGAAAGAGAAATTAAGGAGTCCATCCCATTTACAATTGCACCCAAAACTATAAGATACCTAGGAATAAACCTAACCAAAGAGACTAAGAATCTATACTCAGAAAACTATAAAGTACTCATGAAAGAAATTGATGAAGACACAAAGAAATGGAAAAATGTTCCATGCTCCTGGATTGGAAGAATAAATATTATGATAATGTCTATACTACCTAAAGCAATCTACACATTTAATGCAATTCCTATCAAAGTACCATCCATTTTTTTCAAAGAAATGGAACAAATCATCCTAAAATTTATATGGAACCAGAAAAGACCTCGAATAGCCAAAGGAATATTGAAAAAGAAAGCCAAAGTTGGTGGCATCACAATTCCGGACTTCAAGCTCTATTACAAAGCTGTCATCATCAAGACAGCATGGTACTGGCACAAAAACAGACACGTAGATCAATGGAACAGAATAGAGAGCCCAGAAATGGACCCTCAACTCTATGGTCAACTCATCTTCGACAAAGCAGGAAAGAATGTCCAATGGAACAAAGACAGCCTCTTCAATAAATGGTGTTGGGAAAATTGGACAGCCACATGCAGAAAAATGAAATTGGATCATTTCCTTACACCACACACGAAAATAGACTCAAAATGGATGAAGGATCTCAATGTGAGAAAGGAATCCATCAAAATCCTCGAGGAGAACACAGGCAGCAACCTCTTCGACCTCAGCCACAGCAACATCTTCCTAGGAATATCACCAAAGGCAAGGGAAGCAAGGGTAAAAATGAACTTTTGGGATTTTATCAAGATCAAAAGCTTTTGCACAGCAAAGGAAACAGTGAACAAAACCAAAAGACAACTGACAGAATGGGAGAAGATATTTGCAAATGACATATCAGATAAAGGGCTAGTGTCCAAAATCTATAAAGAACTTAGCAAACTCAACACCCAAAGAACAAATAATCCAATCAAGAAATGGGCAGAGGACATGAACAGACATTTCTGCAAAGAAGACATCCAGATGGCTAACAGACACATGAAAAAGTGCTCCATATCACTCGGCATCAGGGAAATACAAATCAAAACCACCATGAGATATCACCTCACACCAGTCAGAATGGCTAAAATTAACAAGTCAGGAAATGACAGATGCTGGCGAGGATGCGGAGAAAGGGGAACCCTCCTACACTGTTGGTGGGAATGCAGGCTGGTGCAACCACTCTGGACAACAGCATGGAGGTTCCTCAAAATGTTGAAAATAGAACTACCCTATGACCCAGCAATTGCACTGCTGGGTATTTACCCTAAAGATACAAACGTAGTGATCCAAAGGGGCACGTGCACTGAAATGTTTATAGCAGCAATGTCTACAATAGCCAAACTATGGAAAGAACCTAGATGTCCATCCACAGACGAATGGATAAAGAAGATGTGGTATATATACATAATGGAATACTATGCAGCCATCAAAAGAAATGAAATCTTGCCATTTGCGACGACGTGGATGGAACTAGAGGGTATCATGCTTAGCGAAATAAGTCAATCGGAGAAAGACAACTATCATATGATCTCCCTGATATGAGGGAGAGGAGATGCAGCATGGGGGTTTGAGGGGGTAGGAGAAGAGTAAATGAAACAAGATGGGATTGGGAGGGAGACAAACCATAAGTGACTCTTAATCTCACAAAACAAACTGAGGGTTGATGGGGGGAGGGGGTTGGGAGAGGGGGGTGGGGTTATGGATATTGGGGAGGGTATGTGCTATGGTGAGTGCTGTGAAGTGTGTAAACCTGGCGATTCGCAGACCTGTACTCCTGGGGATAAAAATATATGTTTATAAAGCTGTAAAAAAAAAAAAAAGAAAAAGAAAGGATGAATACCCAAGTTTTGTAGCAACATGGACAGGACTGGAAGAGATTATGCTGAGTGAAATAAGTCAAGCAGAGAGAGTCAATTATCATATGGTTTCACTTATTTGTGGAGCATAACAAATAGCATGGAGGACAAGGGGAGATGGAGAGGAGAAGGGAGTTGAGGGAAATTGGAAGGGGAGGTGAACCATGAGAGACTATGGACTCTGAAAAACGATCTGAGAATTTTGAAGGGGTGGGGGGTGGGAGGTTGGGGGCACCAGGTGGTGGGTATTGTATAGGGCACGGATTGCATGGAGCACTGGGTGTGGTGCAAAAATAATGAATACTGTTATGCTGAAAAAATAAAAAATTATAAAAAAAAAAAAAAGAAAGGATGAATACCCAACTTTTGTAGCAACATGGATGGGACTCAAGAGATTATGCTGAGTGAAATAAGTCAAGCATAGAGAGTCAATTATCATATATTCACTTATTTTTTGGAGCATAACAACGAGCATGGAGGACAAGGGGGGATGGAGAGGAGAAGGGAGTTGAGGGAAATTGGAAGGGGAGGTGAACAATGAGAGATTATGGACTCTGAAAAACAACCTGAAGGTTTTGAAAGGGTGGGGGGTGGGAGGTTAGGGGAGCCAGGTGGTGGGTATTCAGGAGCACTGGGTGTGGTGCTAAAACAATGAATTCTGTTACGCTGAAAAGAAATATTTAAAAAAATAGATGAAATTAATATAGAAAACTCTTTGAACAATATTGAAAGTAGGTAACACTTATTTATTATTTCTTTGTTTATTGAAAGCACAAATGAGCTACACTCTTTCTGTGTAATTCCCACCATGAATTGTCTCCGGATGTTGTCACCAAGGGGCGCTATGCACCTGCTCAATGGTGGCAAGGCCTGAAACCAACTGAAATAGTTCCACCTGACTGGTCCCTGTGCACCTGCTAGCTGCTTGAGTGAGAGGTGACAGCAGCTGCTTCCTCCCAGCCGACAAACTCAGAGCTCTTGACCACCCAGACTTCCTCTTGTGGGGGGGGAGCTATTAGCTGGGCTGAGGACCTAGAATCAAAGGGAATTATGGACTCATATTTCCATAATGCACTGCCAAACGCACAATTTTCCCCAAAAGCTCAGGAGGAGATTAAGGGCACATCCCAGAGCGACAGCTGTAAGGTCAGGGGATCTGTAGAAAATCCATACCATGACCTGGACTCCTCTCTTCCACCTCCCCTCTTCACCCATTGCTCAGTTTCATCGAGATTTCAGAGGGCAACATTTGGAGGAATCCCTCTGACTTTATTCTCCATTCCTTACATTATATTAGGGACAAGTTCTCAGGCTGTGGTGACTTGGGGGACCTCACTGACTGTGTTCCCCAGGAGGGAGATTGACTCTCACCTGTTGCTGCAGCGCTGGAGCAGTTAAAAATGTTCACTATCCATACTGCCAGCAGAAGCCTGCTCAAGTCCCCAGGACATTGATTTATGATATAAGCAATAAATACTCCTGGACCCCCACCAAGTTTTCAGGTTCCCCCTTTGGGAGCAAAGCTCCCCTGACCATCCATGTGCTTTAGCCTGAGAATGAGGCTGAACACCACGGGTGGCTACTCTCAGAGTGGTGCCTCGTGCAGTAACAGACCCAGATGAGAAAAGAATATAAAACATTTTTTACCAAGTGTGGGTAAAGTGTGATCATGTGATATTGGCATCCCATCACCAGACACCTGACTTCTCAGGATAAACTAAATATTAATGATCCATTTAGAGATGAGGATGGGATAGGTCTGAACTTATTAACATTCATGTTTGAGTCTTAAAGTGGAGAAAAAATATGAACGTCATGGCAGGACCTGGTACACAAAAGCATAATTCAGTTATTTTGTATTAGAAAGCAACACTATGTGCGAAATCAGAGCTAAGAATTTAACTCAAATACATTTCCTCAGGAAAAAATCTCCAATATTCTTTGGAAGTTCAGAACAAATGAAGGAAACCATCATTTTGTGGTTTATAAAGTTTTTTAAAATTAGTTTCCATTTCAATGCAAAGCAAGTATATCACATACTTTGTAAGACAAATGAACGAATATAATTTTTTGGTATTGATTATTCTCTAAAGGTCTACATGAAAAATGTCAACCCAAGGAAAGTATGTCGAAGTTCTAAAACACAGGAATCAATAATATGGCTTTATTTGAAAATAGGATTGCTGTAGATGTAATTAGTTAAGTTGCTGGCCTTATAATCCAAAGTGACTGGTGTCCTTATAACTTTTCATCCATATAGAGATGAGAAGTCTCCATGGGAAGAAGGATCAATGACTGAAGTTTGAGCTGCAAGCCAGGGAAGTCTACACATTGTCCTCAAACCTCTGAAAGCATGAAGGAAAGGACAAGGAAGGACTCCCTTACTAGTTTCAGAGGGGACCAGTCCCTATCTTTTGGATTTTGAAGTTTTAGCCTCTAGAGGAGGAATATCATACATTTCTACTGTTAAGATACCTAGTTTGTGTGTTTTGTTATGGTAGTACTAGGACAGCAATACACCTAATGTCAATGTACGTAAATATGGAGGTGTCCATAAGTGAAGAAATACAGATTGAAAATGAAATTATTTCTCATTTATAAAATTGGCAAATATTGTTTCAGACTGATGTATTACCTGCTATCTTGTATGGGCTAATAGGAAATCTCACAACAGTCATATACATTGATGGTGAAATGACAAATTGGTGAATCAATTTTGGAACTTAATTTTCAAAGCTTTTTAATCAAAAGGAAACAAAAGCAAAAATAAACTTTTGGGACTTCATCAAAATCAAAAGCTTCTGCACAGCAAAGGAAACACAACAAAGGAAACTTTGTTTTGTCAACAAAACAAAGGGGCAACCCATGGAATGGGAGAAGATATTTGCAAATGACAGTGCAGACAAAAGATTGATATCCAGGATCTATTAAGAACTCCTCAAGCTCAACACACACAAAACAGATAATCATATCAAAAACTGGGCAGAAGACATGAACAGACACTTCTCCAATGAAGACATACAAATGGCTATCAGACACATGAAAAAATATTCATCATCACTAGCCATCAGGGAGATTCAAATTAAAACCACATTGAGATACCACCTTACACCAGTTAGAAGGGCCAACATTAGCAGGACAGGAAACAACATGTGTTGGAGAGGATGTGGAGAAAGGGGAACCCTCTTACACTGTTGGTGGGAATGTAAGTTGGTTCAGCCACTTTGGAGAACAGTGTGGAGATTCCTCAAGAAATTAAAAATCGAGCTTCCCTATGACCCTGCAATTGCACTCCTGGGTATTTACCCCAAAGATACAGATGTAGTGAAAAGAAGGGCCATCTGTACCCCAATGTTTATAGCAGCAATGGCCATGGTCACCAAACTGTGGAAAGAACCAAGATGCCCTTCAACGGATGAATGGATAAGGAAGATGTGGTCCATATACACTATGGAGTATTATGCCTCCATTAGAAAGGATGAATACCCAACTTTTGTAGCAACATGGACGGGAATGGAAGAGATGATGCTGAGTGAAATAAGTCAAGCAGAGAGAATCAATTATCATATGGTTGCACTTATTTGTGGAGCATAACAAAGAGCATGGAGTACAAGGGGAGTTAGAGAGGAGAAGGGAGTTGAGGGAAATTGGAAGGCGAGGTGAACCATGAGAGACTATGGATTCTGAAAAACAATCTGAGGGTTTTGAAGGGGCTGGGGAATGGGAGGTTGGGGGAACCAGGTGGTGGGTATTAGAGAGGACACGGATTACATGGAGCACTGGGTGTGGTGCAAAAACAATGAATACTGTTATGCTGAAAATGAAAAAATAAAATAAAATAAAAATAAATAAAAAATAAAAAATATTAAATAAATACATGATTTGAGTCATTATATTTTACAAAGCAATTATTAAAGAAAATTACAGAACTAAGACACTTAAGAATGAATATATAATTATGTCCTGTCAGAGTAGTTGATGATGACAAATAACTGAAACTGATATGAATGTTTATCATTGGAAAAGTGGTCAAATTATAGTAAATCATCCTGTGGAATAAATGAACTATGAATCCAAATCATAGAAACCTCCATGTACTTTTGAACAAAGATCACCAATTATGAGGATATCCTGGTCATGGTCATGGTCTAGTGAAACACGAAGACAAGACCTCATAATGTATTATATATATATATATATATATATATATATATATATATATATATATATATATTTAGAGAGAGAGAGATACTTCAACGCATCCTTTAATGTATTAACGGTTGTCCATTCAGGAAGGAAGTGGCAGTGGAACAGAAGAGTGGGTTTTCAGTGGATGACATCATATTAATTTTATGGAACACTTAGACAAATGTTACTAAATACCAATTCTTGTACTGAGATAATTTACAAAAATTAGATTTACAAAATCTTAAATATATCACAGAGTTAATACAAAATAATTCTCATAAGAATAAAACAATTATTAAAGGGGAAATGAGTATCCACAGAAGTTATCAAGGACAAAAGACATGTTGTCCGCGACAGCACAACATTCTTTTGGCAAAGACAAACATGAAGACAAGACAGGTACTGTGGGGGCTGGAGAAGCTAAGAGGAAACCCTGACAACAAGAACAATAACCAAGTAAGTCAATCTATAAAGGTAACCCAGATAGAATTATTGACAGGATAGCACGAATGAATTTCTCTGGAAAATTTCAAGCCTTGAGCTTAAATCAAGTAAATTAGGTCCCAGTAATGAAAGCAGGGGCAAGGAAGAAGCAAAGTCAGATAATCAGATAATTATAAAATATTGCTTAACATAAATATTTCAATTAGCTCTCTACTTGAGGGTGTTGATGACCTGGAAAAAATGAATAGCTGAACCCAAGAGAACTGACCTGCTCCTTCTACTGTCTTGGGTATTGACATCAGAAAGGTCCACCTGAAAGGTCAAAAAGCCCTTCCAGGAGGGTTAGGGAGTGTGACATGGGCTGGGGGTGGTGGGCTTGGTGTCTGAGGCCAGCAAGGGGGCACTGGTGGGCTGCTTCTGAGAGCCCAGGGATTTGGTCATGCAGAACAGGAAAATATATCACTGTCCCCTGAACACTTGGGCAAGCAGGGTCCTCAATGTGTGTGACTTTCCTGCACCAGGGTTCCCAGGAAATGCAACAGCTGTTAGCTCTGAAACACACATGCCTCATATTACATTCTCCACTGTTTCATGAAGTAAACTGCCCTAACCTGATTTTCATGGAAAAATGGATGAGTAAGATGATTCTACAATAAAAATAAACTGGGGCGCCTGGGTGGCTCAGTGGGTTAAGCCGCTGCCTTCGGCTAAGGTCATGATCCCAGGTCCTGGGTTCGAGCCCCACATCGGGCTTTCTGCTCAGCAGGGAGCCTGCTTCCTCCTCTCTCTCTGCCTGCCTCTCTGCTTACCTGTGATTTCTCTCTGTCAAATAAATAAATAAAATCTTTAAAAAAATAAAAAAAAATAAAAATAAACTGACCTCCTGAACTCGAGGGGCAATGGTCCCTGCAAAAATGACAGGATTCAGCAGGGGACGGGAGGTCTCCATGCCAACAATCAATCCTTGACAAGTAGAATTTAAGGCCTTCTCCACCATGACCTTGATTATTCTCTTCACTTCCTCACTGATTAAATAGAGAGTTTCCTTTAGGGGAAAGTGAAAGTTTGGGGGAGTGAGGAAGGGCACTGTCTCTGCCTTCTGCTCCTATGATCTGGGCACAGGTGACTGTTATCCTATTCTGTGTGTCTCCTTCTGGCCCTCGTTCCATGGTTTTGAGACAGATGGAGCTGTTTCTGCCATCCACAGGGTCTAAATCTCTGTTAAAAATACGGTTTAAGGGGTGCCTGTGTAACTCAGCTGGTTAAGTGGCTATCTTCCACCCAGGTCATGGTCCTAGAGTATTGCATCAGTTTCTTCCCCAGCGGGGAGTCTGCTTCTCCCTTGGACCCTCCTTCCTCATGCTCGATCTCTCTCTCATTCTCTCTCTCAAGTAAATAAATAAGATCTTTAAATAAATAGAAAAAATTAAAAATGGTTTAAATATATATTAGAGAACATGTATCTGAAACTCATATTCTCACTGCAGAAAATCAGCAGAGAGAGTAAAAACTAATAGGAAGAGTATAGTTTATGAAAATTAGGAGAAAATCTCTTTCATGAATGTAGATGATAGTAGCATATATGACTCATCACGTGAGCCACTAGGTTCATATTGTCTTAGAAAAAATTACTTTGCCCACCAGGGAGGACTGTGACTGAGACCAGTTGTATGCAGTCTCTAGTGATCAGGAACATGGAATATGGGGGACCAGAATTGAGCCATATGTCAGAAGTCCCAAACAAGACAGAGCTCCTTCTCTCCAAATGCTGCTTCCCTGATACTCTGTGGAAAGATGTGAAGTCACCAGACACACCACAAGAGACAGTGATCTCTAGAGCTCATAATCAGACTGCATCAGCATGTCTTCTCAGATACAAGCCCCGCGGGAAGGAAGCTCCTCCTTGACTCATGCAGGACCACACAGGACCCACAGGGGGCGCTGATCTACCACCTTCCTATGTGTGAGGGCTCCTGGGATCCTGGGTTCTTTCATTTCCAAACATCAATCCAGCCATTCTTCTCTGGCTGCAGGTCTCCATCCAGATCTCCCCCGTGGGAAAGTGAATGGGACACTGGTGTCTGGGGAAAGCCAGGGATAATGTGTCCAGGTGGCCACCCTCAGGGCTCTAGCTGCTAACTATGACTTCTAAATGTGGTCTTGATGAAATCTGCAGTATGTGCATGAGCCCTTTATCTGCCATCATTTCATTTGTCATTTGGTATAGACTTTTATCATTTATGCCATTACTTTATAGTGACTTATGGAATGATATGGTTTATGTTTTCAGCTTTCCAATTCATTTTTCTCATGAGTATCAATACTGTCTCTCACTTCAAAATTTGATAGATATGAGGGATAGTTGGTCTCTAAAGTATCCAGTGCATTAGAAAATTATTTGGTATAAGTATTTTTCTGTGATATAAACTGCAGTTATCAAACACATTCAAAGAAACAGGAAAGGTATCCTGCAAGATTTATCAAACCAATAATTTACTAGTTATTCCAAAATGAATGCCAGTGATTTATAACTCATCTGGGGATAAGCACCAGCCCTGAGCCTCATCCATCCCCATCACCCTCCCGTTAGTCCTCCTAACTACTAGGCACTTCTCCAGTGTGCTAAGTACTTCTGCTCCTCAGCTGGAAGGGAAAGGGAATGGAAAAAGCAACTTGATAGTCACATCCACTTATTTGCACAACGTCTTTTTCTTTCTTTCTTTTTTAAAAAATTTCATTTAGTTATTTTTTTAGGCAAACTTTATGCCTAGTATGGGACTTGAGGTCATGACCCTGTGATCAAATATCTCATGCTATATGGACTGAGCCAGTCAGGCACACAGTGTCCTTTTCATTTTTGATCATAAGTCACACATGATTCTACTTGTAATACCCTATGATCCTGGGTCACCATGGCCTGAATTCCTGATCTCATTATCCCTTCTCACTGCACAGGTATAAACAGGACTTGGGGAGGAGGACAACCCTCTAACCTTTATCAGCCACACTATCCTAAAAGCATGAGGAAATTTACCTTGGTCTCTCTTCCACATAATCCACGAGTGCCTGTGTTTGGAGTTTTCCTCTCCCAGGATGTGCTGACTCCGTTGCATCCCTGGGATCATCAGCCAGACTCACTTGAACCCTGAGGAATAGCTTCAGTGTTGGCAACTATGCTTTCAACTGGTTCTAGCAGAAGATAGGGAGCCCTCCACGTTATCTCCCTTACTTCGAAACAGACTCATATAAGTACCAAGGCTCCAGGTCCCTGATCACTTCTCTGAATCCAAAGATGCTTCAGCCAATGCAGGGCTTCTGCTCATCTCTGGGCTGCAGCCTGAGGATGAGCTGATGATTACTGTGCTACAGCTCATGGCACTGGGAGCACCTACCATTATTCATAGTGTCTCAGATAACAAGGAAGTGAGACATAATCCCTATACACACAGATAATAGCTGTGAACTTTTTTTTTTTTTCCAGTGAGAAACTTATCTGGAGTAGCACGCAGGGGGGCACTCATCTGCAGAAAGATCTGTCCTTAAATAAGGGAAACAAACACTTATTTTGAATGTAAAATAAGAGAAAATTGGGCATCCAACGATCATACTGATGGATCAGGCAAAAGAATCAAAATCTAAATCCCCACAAGGTCTGGAGAATGAATACATGCTGCCCAGTGAACATTATCCACAATCAGTTTCACCACCTTATTCCATAAAATGTGACCTTGAGTCACTAGTGAGGTATCCACAGCTGATATATTGGCAATGACCCTCGTCACAGATATAGTCTGCTCTCTCTGAAAGAGCTACTCATTAATTTGGACCAGATCCTACAGACTCTCCATGACAACACCCCCACACTCACCATCCTCTTTCCCTCTCTGATCCCCTGT
Organism: Lutra lutra; assembly: GCF_902655055.1. NCBI lineage: Eukaryota > Metazoa > Chordata > Mammalia > Carnivora > Mustelidae > Lutra > Lutra lutra. Next base: position 70,094,191 of record NC_062289.1, on the reverse strand, counting down.
GCCTCAGGCCTTCATGTTCTGTTTCTGATTTTTTTAAAGATTTTATTTATTTATTTGACAGAGAGAGAGAGAGATCACAAGTAGGCAGAGAGGCAGGCAGAGAGGAAGGGAAGCAGGCTCCCCGCTGAGCAGAGAGCCCAATGTGGGGCTCGATCCTAGAACCCTGGGATCATGACCTGAACCGAAGGCAGAGGCTTTAACCCACTGAGCCACCCAGGCGCCCCTCTGTTTCTGAATCTTGAGGTCTGAATTTGATTATCCACACAGGGTTTCAGAGAACACCAAAAATGATCTTGCTCTAGTTTCCTTTCTCCAGTTTCCCTCTCTAGGGAGGAGAATGACCAGAAAATAGAGCTGCCTTCAACCCTTCATATTCTCCTTCCTGTTGTCAACCCCAGGCTCTGCCTTTCTGCTTCTGACTTGCCAAGTCAGTCCCTTTAATATGAAGTAAGATTAATACATTTTTTCAAAAACTGATGTGTTTATCCTACCTTTCAGTATTGTTACACAAAATATATTGATTTTTGCTTCTCCTTCACAATTAATTAATCCCTACCTATGGGGAGGATTGAAAGAATCCATGGATGTAGGATCACCTGCAGATTTCAGAATACAAAATAATTTTCCTTATGTCCCTGTCTCCTCAATGCTGAGGGAACTTCTGGGAAAGGAGAATTCGGAAATCAGAGAGGAATCAGGCAAGAGGAAAAGAAATTAGCCCCCTGCACAGAACTGGCCCTGTGTCAGTGTGGGCCCATCACTGCTTTGGACCTGTTCCTCATCTATGTGGTTCTACAAGAGTCACCACCTCACCCTAGAACAGCTAAGTGAGCCATGGACATGCTCACTATATGGAGAGAGAGTAGAGAAAAAATATCTCCTGAAGTGATGGGAGGCCCTATCAGGAGGCACATGGCCTGGCACTAAGGAAGGTGACAGTGGACAGTGAGGAGGTAGTTCTTTCTTTCCAATGGGCCCATTGCATCACCATGTCACACAATGCTGGGTGGGTCTGGATCCCAGGGGGACCCAGTCATCTGATTCTGAGGGTCAAGGGTTAATCAGAGCAGGGATCTGCCAACTGGCACAACCTGTGTCCTCTGCTCAGTGCTCACAGCTCTGACCATCCCCAGTTCCCACACAGCTTCTCCCTGCCCTCACCTCTGATATTGTCAGACAGAGTAACATAACAGAAAGTCAGTGAGGGGTCAGAAAGTTGGGGTCTCCTTTACATATTTGGGCCCTCCCTCTCTCAGATGCTTAAGAGGGGAAGGGAGGGATTAAGGGAGGTTCGGCTCCACTGTGAGGTCTCAGAAGGCAGGATCAGTGAAGGCCTCCACCATGGTCTTGTCCCCTCTCCTCCTTACCCTCATTGTTTACTGCACAGGTTACAGGATAAGGGAACAAGGGAAAGGGCCCTGGGAGGATATGGGAGCCCTGCTTCTTCCTCTTGTCTTTAAAAGTGAGCAATACCATCTCTGTGTTTCTCCCACTTCCAGCGTCCTGGGCTGTGCTGACTCAGTTTCTGGGGACCTGGGTCAGAATGTCACCATCTCCTGCAGTGCAAGCACGAACATCCACAGTTTTGTTGCAGAATGGTAACAACAGCTCCCAGGAAAGGCTGCTGGTAAACCCTCATACCTGCTGGTAGCAACTGACCCTCTGGTGTCCGTGACCAGTTTTCCAGTTCCAACGCTGGCGACTCAGGCTCTCTGATCATCACTGGGCTCTAGGCTTAAAGCTGATTATTACTGCCAGTGCTATGATCCTAATCTCAGAATTCACACAGTGTTCCAGGCATGTAGGGAAGTGAGACAAAAACCTGCTGCCCCGACAGCAATCGGACTCCCTGTGCAGCTCCAACTTGTTGGCTAAATGGGCTGCTGCTATTTTGATGTAAATTTGGGTATCAGACCCATCTTAAGGAATTTGTCCACAAAGTCTTTCCACAGTCTCTAAAAATTTCCCTTGATCCCTGTCCTAGGGAACAAGATATTCTGTGATTTCCTCAAACTGAGCACAAATTCCTGGGTTGCAGGTGCAGGGTCTCCAGAGGAGACAGTCCATGACAGCTCAGGGTAGAAACAGGGTCACAGCCTCCAGCTATATCTGAATCAGGACACACTGGGAGTGTCCAAAATGTGTCCTGGTACCAACAGCTCCCATGAATGGGGGACCAAATCCTCATCTGATGGTTAGACCTTCTGGGAGCGCTGGTCCATTGTCTGACTCCATGAATAGCAACTGTGGCTTGCAGATCATCACAGGGCTGAGTTCTAAAGATAATGCTATTCTTCACTGTCCCCTCCCCCTTGTGACAGCATGTCAGGGTTAATCAAAGTCCAGGGCCCATGAAAATGGAATCCAGAACACCTTTCTCATCTTCTTGTAGGGGCAGGCTCATGCACCCACTCAGGCCAGGCTATGTCTTCTGCTTCTGCTAATCCTGCTTTTGAAAACATGGGTCCAAGTTCCAGGCATTGGGACCACCTAGGAGTGAGGGGTTCTCCTTCCCACTGTCCTCAAAGACACTCACTGTAGCCCCTTCTTAGACAAAGAATCTCACGGGACACAGAAAGTTCATCTTCCCCAACAGATTGGGAGCACAGAGTCTCCTTGTACTAAAGTTAATGGACTGGGTGTTCCAGTGTAATGATATCACTCATCAACTGAGGAATCCAGGATCTCCATTCTTCATCAATTACTTATCTAGAAGTTTTCATACATATATAGTCTTTTTAATAGTCTTCAATAGAAATGCCTGTTCTTTTTGCTCACTGGGGTTAATTTTTCTGTCACTATTGCACCGGCCTTGCAGTATCTATGGCTGAATCATATTGTAGCCTTTTGAAATAACTGTGTCTATTCCCATCATTATTGAGATCTAACCAGTAATGTTTCTTGTTCACTTCCAAGATGTTGAATAATAACATTTTGGTCACATTTCCCATTCCTGAACTTGTAGAAATGTGCTCCCTTCAGTCACCACATTAGCTAATTGCCTGGTTGTAGGAATGATTTCTATCTGTGTGGAAGAGTGTGTGTTATCACAGTCCGAGTGTCTCTGTCTGTTTTTCTTTTATGTGTTTTTTTTTAAATTTATTTTCAGCGTAACAGTATTCATTGTTTTTGCACCACACCCAGTGCTCCATGCAATCCGTGCCCTCTCTAATACCCACCACCTGGTTCCCCCAACCTCCCACCCCCCACCCCTTCAAACCCCTCAAATTGTTTTTCAGAGTCCATAGTCTCTCATGGTTCACCTCCCCTTCCAATTTCCCTCAACTCCCTTCTCCTCTCTAACTCCCCTTGTCCTCCATGCTATTTGTTATGTATATTTTATGTGGTTTTTATTAGGGCTTTGATTTCAACTTAGTCAAAGGAACGTTCAAGGTCTAGTGAGTTCATGGTATTTACATTTTTTAAATTTATTAATATATCTTAGATCATTTCTCAATATATACTCTCTATATCTGCAATAACACACTATGGCCACTGTGTATGTATATATTAATCTGATAGTAGAATCTCACTATTGACATTTTATTTAGAACATATGTTTCAATATATCAGAATATTATGCAATTGTATTTTTCTGTATTTTATGTATCAAGTGTATGTAAGGCTGTTCTATTTCTTTCTATAAGGATTTAAATTTATCATCATTTTCAAATACACATCACCAACATTTATTGCTCCCTGACTTGTTAATTTTAGCCATTCTGACTGATGTGTGCTGGTATCTCTTTGGGGTCTTGATTTGTATTCCCCTAATGTCAAGTGATGTGGAGCATTTTTTCTTGTGTCTATTGGCCAATGGTAAGTCTTCCTCAGAAAAATGTCTGCTCGGGTCTCCTACCCAATTTTTTTTAAAGATTTTATTTATTTATCTGAAAGAGAGAGATCACAAGTAGGCAGAGAGGCAGGCAGAGAGAGAGGAAGGGAAGCAGGGTTCCCGCTGAGCAGCGAGCCCGATGCGGGACTCGATCCCAGGACTCTGGGACCATGACCTGAGCCGAAGGCAGCGGCTTAACCCACTGAGCCACCCAGGCGCCCCTCCTACCCAATTCTTGACTGGATTATTTGTTTTTGGGTGTTAGGTTTGATAAATTCTTTATAAATCTTAGATACAAGCCTTTTATGTGTGTGTCATTTGCAAATATTTTCTTCAGTTCCACAGCTTTAAGTTTTGTTGACTGTTTCTGTTGCCATCCAGAAGCTTTTTATCTTTATGAAGTCCCAATAGTTCTTTTTTGTTTCCCTTGCATTTTGAGAAGTTTCTAGCAAAAATTTCTGTGGCTGAGATGGAAGGGGTTGCTGCCTATGTTCTCCTTTAGGATTTTGATGGACTCCTATCTGTTTGGTCTTTCATCCATTTTGAATTTATGTGTGTGTATGGTGTAAGATAATGGTCCAGTTTCATTCTTCTGTACATAACTCTCCAATATTCCCAGCACCATTTATTGAAGAGACTGTCTTTTTTGCATTGGGTATTATTTCCTGCTTTGCCAAAGATTAGTTGACCATAGATCTGAGGATCCATTTCTAGGGTTTCTGTTCAGTTCCATTGATTATGTGTTTGTTTTTGTGCCATTATCAAACTGTCATGATTATTATAGTTCTGCAATAGAGATATAAGCTTCATATCGTGATGCCAAATGTTTTGGTTTTCATTTTTAACATTCCTCTGGCAATCTGGGATCTTTTATGGTTCCACACACATTTTAGGATTATTTCCTTCAGCTCTGTGAAAATGTGGATGGTATTTAAGAAAGGATTGCACTGAATGTGTAGATGGCTCTGGGTAGCATGGGCATTTTAACAATTTTTATTCTTCTAATACATGAGTATTGAATGTTTTTCCATTTCTAGGTGTCTTCCTCAGTTTCTCTCATGAGTATTCAATAGTTTTCTGATACAGATCCTTTGCCTCTTTTGTTAGTTTTATTCCTAGATATCATATGGTTTGGGGTATAATTGTAAATGGGATCAACTCCTTAATTTCTCTTTATTATGTTTCATTATTGATCTATAGAAATGCAATTGATTTTTGTGCATTGACTTTATATACTAAAATATTGCTGAATTGCTGTATGAGCTCTATCAATTATTGGGTGGAGTCTTTGGGTTTTCCACATTAAATATCATGTCTTAAGTGAGGAGTGAGATTTTGACTACTTCTTTGCCAGCATAAATGTCATTTAGTTCTTTTTGTTCTCTGATTGGTGAGGCTAGGACTTCTAGTACTATTTTGAATAATATTTGTGATAGTGGACATTCCCACTTGTGCCTTACCTTGAGGATAAGCTCCAAGTTTCTCCCCCAATGAGAGTGATATTCTCTGTGGGATTTTTATAGATGGCTTTTTGTGATATTGAGTTATTTCCTCTCTACCCCTACACTTCAAAGAGTTTTAGTCAAGGAAGGATACTGTATTTTGTCAAATGTTTTTCTGCATCAATTGTGAAGATCATATGGTTCTTCCCCTTTCTTTTATTAATGTGATGTGTTACATAGATTGATTTACAGATATTTAACAACCCCCATAGCCCTGGAATAAATCCCATTTGGTCACGGTGAATAATTCTTTTAATGTACTGTTGGATCCTATTGACTAGCATCTTGGTGAGAATTTTGGTATCAGTGTACATTAGGGATATTAGTCTATAATTCTCTTCTTTATTAGTGTCTTTGTCTGGTTTTAGGATCTAGGTAATGTTGGCCTCTAAATGATTTTGGAAGTTTTTGTTCTATTCCTATTTTTTTTTAATCTTTAGAAGAATAAGTATTAGTTCCTCTGCCTAATTTTTGACATATAGTTGCTCATAATATGGTCATACAATTATTTGCTCATAATATGTTCACACAATTATTTCATGTTGGTTGTCATCTCTCCTCTTTCATTATTGATTTTATTTTTCGGGTCTTTTTTCGATTCTCTTTTGTAACTCTGGTTAGGGGTTTATTCATCTTATTAATTCTTTCAAAGAATGGGCTTCTAGTTTCATTGATCTATTCTAATATTCTTCTGCTCTAACCTTAATTATTTCTTTTCTTCTGCTGGATTTAGGATTTATTTGTTGTTCTTTCTCTAGCTCCTTTCGGTGTAAGTTTAGCTTCTGTATTTGAGACTTGTTTCTTGAGAAAGGCTTATATTGTTTGAGAACTGATGTGTGACCCAGGATGTGATCTGTTTTGGAGAATGTTCCATGCACATATGAGAAGAAAGTTTATTCTCCTGCTTTAGGATGCAATATTCTGAATACATTTGTGAAATCCATTTGGTCCAGTGTGGTCCAGTCCCTCATTTCCTTATTGATCTACTGCTTAGATGATATGTCCATTGTAGGGAAGGGGTGTTAAAGTTGCCTATTATTGTATTATTGTCAATGAGTTTCTATAATTTTGGTTTTAATTGACTTATATAATTGGCTGACTTCATGTTAGGACATAAATACTTGCAATTATTTGATCATCTTGATGTATAGACCCTCTAATTATGATATAGTGTCTTTCTTCATCTCTTATTACAGACTTAGGTTTATTTATTTTTTTAAGATTTTATTTATGCATTTGAGAGATAGAGGGAGAGAGATACAGATGCAGAGAGAGCACAAACAGAGGGAGAGGCAGAGAAAGAGGGAGAAGTAGGCACCCTACTGAGCAGGGAGTCTGACATGGGGCTCAATCCCATGACCTTGAGATCATGACTTGAGCCATAGGCAGACACTTAACCATTTGGGCCACACAGGCACCTCACAGACTTTGGTTTAAAATCTAATGTGTTTTATATAAGGACTGCCACCCCACCTTTATTTTGATGTCCAATAACATGAAGACGTTTTTCACACCCTAATTTTCTATCTGGAGATGGTGTTAGTTCTTCCAAAAGACTCCACCCCAAAATACCTAGAACTTATACATGAATTCAGTAAGGTGTCAAGATATTAAATTAATACACACAAATCAGTGGAATTTCTATACACCAACAAGAAGACAGATGAAAGAGGAATTAACGAATTGGTCACATTTACAATTGCACCCAAAACTGTAAGATACCTAGAAATAAATCTACCTAAAGTGGCAAAGAATATGTACTCTGAAAACTATAGAATACTCATCAAAGAAATTGAGGAAGACACAAAGAAATGGAAAAACACTCCATGTTCATGGATTGGAAGACCAAACATTGCGAAAATATCTATGCTACCTAGAGCATTCAATGCAATCCTTATCAAAATACCATCACCCTTTTTTTTTCAAAGAAATGGAAAAAAAATCCTAAAATTTGTATGAACCATAAAAGACCCCAAATATCCAGAGGAATTTTGAAAAAAAAAGTTGATGACATCACAATTAGAGACTTCAACCTCTATTAAAAGCTGTAATCATCAAGACACTATGGTATTGGCAGAAAAACAGGCCCATAGAGCAATAAAACAGAAGAGAGAACTCACAAATGGACCCTCAGCTCTACAGCCAACTCATTTTCAATAAAGCAGGAAAGAATGCCCAATGGAAAAAAGACAGTCTCTTCAATAAATGATGTTGGGAAAACTAGACAGCCACATGCAGAAGAATGAAACTGGACCATTTTCTTACACCACACACAAAAACAACCTCAAAATGGATGAGATACCTCAATGTGAGATAGGGGTCCATCAAAATCCTTGAGGAGAACACAGGCAGCAACCTCTTTGACCTCAGTCAAAAAAAAAAAAATTCTTCCTAGAAACATTACCAAAGGCAAGAGAAGCAAGGACAAAATGAGCTATTGGGATTTCATCAAGATAAAAACGTTGTGGGTGGCTCAATGGCCTGTGCCTCTGCCTTCAGCTCGGGTCCTGATCTTGGGGTCCTGAGATCGAGTCCCACATTGGGATCTCTGCTCAGCTGGGAACCTGCTTCCCTCTCTCTCTGCCTGACTCTCTGCCTATTTGTGATCTCTCTCTGTCAGATAAATAAATAAATAAATCTGTTAAAAGAAGATTAAAAAAAAAAAGTTTTGTACAGCAAGGGAAAGAGCCAAGAAAATCAAAAGAAAACATACAGAATGGGCGAAGATATTTGCAAATGACATATCAGATAAAGGACTAGTATCCAACATCCATAAAAAACTTATCAAACTCAATACCAAAGTACAAATAATCCAACCAAGAAATGGGCAGAAGACATGAACAGATATTTCTGCAAAGAAGACATCCAAATGGGCAACAGATACATGAAAAAGTGCTCCACATCTCTCAGCATGAGGGAAATACAAATCAAAACCACACTGAGAAAACACCTCAACCAGAATGGTTAAATTAAAAAGTTAGGAATGACAGATGTTGGCAAGGATGTGGAGAAAGAGGAACCCTCCTACACTGTTGGTGGAAATGCAAGCTGGTGCAGTCACTCTGGAAAACAATACAGAGGTTCCTCAAAAAGTTGAAAATGGAGCTACTCTATGATCTAAAAATTGCACTACTGGATATTTACTCTAAAGATACAAATGTAGTGATCAGACGGAGCAAATGCACCTCAATATTTATAGCAGCAATATTCACAATAGCCAAAGTATGGAAGGAGCCCAAATGTCCATCAGTAGATGAATGGATAAAGATGTGGTATATATATACAATGGGATATTATACAGCCATCAAAAAGAAAGAAAGAAAGAAAGAAAGAAAGAAAGAAAGAAAGAGAGAGAGGAAGAAAGAAAGAAAGAAAGAAAGAAAGAAAGAAGAAAGAAAGAAAGAAAGAAAGAAAGAAAGAAAGAAAGAAAGAAAGAAAGAAAGAAAGAAAGAAATCTTGCCATTTGCAACAATGTGGCTGGAACTAGAGGCTATTATGCTAAGCAAAATAAGCCAACTAGAGAAAGGCAATAATAATATGATCTCACTGATATGAGGAATTTGAGAAACAAGACAGAAGATCATAAGGGAAGGGAGGGAAAAATGTAGCAAGATGAATCCAGAGAGGGAGACAAACCATAAGAGACTGTTAATCTCAGGAAACATACTGAGGCCTGAAGGAGTGGAGGGGAGTGGGGAGGAGATGGAGGCTGGGTCCTGGGCATTGGGGAGGGTATGTGGTATGGTGAGCACTGTGAAATGTGTAAGACTGATGAATCACAGACCTGTATCCCCAAAGAAATAGTATATTATATGTTAAAAAAAATAAAGTCCAAAAGAAAAAAGAAAGCATGAAAAGAAAAAAAAAAAAAAGGAGGGATGGAAGGAGCATCTTGTAGAGAGCATATGGATGGGTTTTACTTTTTAAAAAGATTTTATTTATTTATTTGACAGAGAGAGCGTGAGCACAAGCAAGCAGAGCAGCAGGGAGAGAGGGAGAAGCAGGCTCCCCACTGAGCAGAGAGACTGATGTGGGGCTTGATCCCTGGACCCTGAGATCATGAACTGAGCTGAAGGCAAATGCTTAACCGACTGAGTCACCCAGGCACCCCTGGGCTTTTCCTTTTATGTTTAATCTGATACCCAGTGTCTTTTGTTTAGAACATTTGTCCGATTTACATTCAGAGTGACTATTAAAATATATTAATTTAGTGCCATTGTATTATCTGCATTATCCCTGTTTCTGAAAACTGTCTCTGATTTTTCCTGGTCTATTTACTTTTGGACAATCTATTCATTTACAGGATCCTCTTTACTATTTCATGCAAGTTTATTTTAGTGATCACATATTCCTTCAGTTTCTGTTTATCCTGGAAGTTCTTTATTTGTCCTTCTATTCTGAATGTCAACCTTGCTATAAAAGTATTATTGGCTCTCTGATCTCTCATATAGCACCTTGAGTATATCATGCTAGTCCTTTCTGGACTGCCAGGTCTCTGTGGATAGGTTTTCTGCAGGCCTAATATTTTTACTCTTGTAGGTTAAGAAACTCTTCCTTGAGCTGCTCTTGGGATTTTCTCTATGTCTCTGAAATTTACAAGCTTCACCGTTATATGTTGGGGTGTTGATATATTTTTATTGACTTTGAGATGTGTCTTCTCTACCTCCTGGAATTAAATGCCTGTTTCCTTCCCCAGATTAGGGAAGTTCTCAGCCATTATTTACTCAAATATACTTTTTGTCCCTCTCTCTATCTCTTTTTTCTTTCTCAGGGAATCTAATAATTCCAGTATAAATTAATTTTATGTCATCTCTGATATCTTGAAGCCTCCACTCATGGTAATTAGTTTTCTCTCTTTTCCTCATATTCCTTTCTTTCTATCAACTTGCCTTCTATGTAACTGACATTCTCTACTGCATCATGTACCCTAGCTTTTAGAGCATCCAATGTCAACTGCATCTCAATTACAGCATTTTTTAGTGAAATCTGATTAGATTTTATTTCTGTGCCAAGAGATATTCTAATGTCTTTTATGTTTTTTTCAAGGCAAGCCCATAATTTCATAATTGTCATCCTGAATTCCAGCTCTGATATTTTACTTTTATCCATATTGATTAGATCTGTGGCAGAAAGTATTACCTCCTGTTATTTATTTTATTGTGAATTCCCCTTCTTGTCACTTTGCCCAGAATATAATACACAAGAAAGAGAAGAAAATTTAAAATAACAACCACAACCTAAGTGAAATACACATTACACATATCCAAAGAGATCAGAAAAAAAAAAAAAAAAAAGGACGGGGAGAAAATATAATGTCCCAGGCGGACAATACACATGATCCACCTGGTTGTTGGTGTAATCTGCTCTGTTTGTTAGAAGACAATAAATCCCCAAATTTTGAAGACAGCAAACTTTATATATACAAAAATAAAATTGAGAACTCTGAAGGGAACCAAAAAATGAAGAATATGTCCATAAAATATAAATATAAAAAATAAAGTTGAAAATGATTTAAGAAAACAAAGACTAGATAAAATAAGAGACTAGTTAAAAAGGAATAAAAGAAAAAAATAAAAGAAAATTTCAAACTGAAATATTAACGGATCATAAGAAAAAAACTTTGGATTTTATATAATATTTTATTTTTGTGCTAGAGTATTTCAGTCCTTTGTGCCCTGTAAACTTGGTGTTTACCTCTTCTTCCAGCTTGTCTTCTGAGGGAGGGGACTTCTGACCTGATTCCCAAGTGTCTTTTGCTGGGCAGATTTGCAGCCCCCTGTACCAGGGTACGCAGGTCAGTGTGGGCTGCTTCTGCTTGACCTATATGGCTTTTGTGCCCTCAAGACTTTACATGCCTCCTCAGAAGGTGAAAATAAAAATGACCATCTCCTTGACGTCTGGCCCTGTAGCTGAAAGATTGTGGTTTCTTCTCTTCAGTAAAAACTCAGGGATAGCTGGTCTTCATTTTTATGTGTGTCAAGCTGTAGATTCCTGTGACGCTTGCCATACTGATCTTCCCAGGATGGCAGAGGGGCATCGTGTCTCTGCCCTTTGCAGATCGTCACATGGAGAGTGGTTGTCTGATCATGCCTAGGTTCATGATTTCTGTTTAATTGAGCTGAGAGTCCCCTCCTTGTTCCACTGACCCTAACAGGTTTCCACACTCCAATGCTTTGGAACTCAGCTGGCTCAGGCACCAGTTATTTCTGTGATGCTTGGATCCTGAGACCACACTGTTGCACCTAGGATTCAGTCCCACTTCACGATCTACACACCTTTCTGCCTGGGACATATCTCACAGGAAGAAGTTTGTGTAGATCCAACTTTTGCTGCCAGGCTGTATCATTTTCTCATAGCCAGCATACTTTGGCTCCCTCCCCCTGCTGTTTATCTTGGGATACATACCCTCAGATTAACTTCTCTGCACCTTCTACCTTACAGAAAGTGGTTGCTTTTCTACTTATACAAGTCCAGCAATTTTTTTTAATTCAGGTGTAAATCACTGCTATTCATAATGATTTGGTACTCATCTAGCTAAATTGAAGGGACCCGGTAAATTAGGTCCCCTATTTTTCACCATACTACAAAGCTGTGATCGCCAGTACAGCATGGTATTGGCATAAAAAACAGACACATAGACCAGTGAAACAAAGGAGAGAGCCCAGATATGGACTCTCAACTCTATGGTCATATAATCTTTGACAAAGCAGGAAAAGATATCCAGTGGAGAAAAGACAGTCTCTTCAGTAAATGGTGCTGGGACAATTGGACAGCTATGTGTAGAAGAATGAAACTCAACCATTCTCTTACACTGTATACAAAGATAAACTCAAAATGGATAAAAAACCTCAGCGTGAGGCAGGAATCCATTGGAATCATAGAGAGGAACATAGGCAGTAACTTCTTTGACATCGGCCACAGCAACTTCTTTCAAGATATGTCTCCAAAGGCAAAGGAAACAAAAGTAAAAATGAATTTTGGGGACTTCATCAAGATCAAAAGCTTCTGCACAGCAAAAAAACAGTCAACAAAATAAAGAGCCAACATATGGAATAGGAAAAGATATTCGCAAATGACAATACAGACAAAGATCTGATATCCAGGATCTATAAAGAACTTCTTAAACTCAACACACACAAAACAGATAATCATGTCAAAAAATGGGCAGAAGTCATGAGCAGACACTTCTCCAATGAAGACATACAAATGTCTATCAGACACATGAAAAAATGTTCATCATCATCACTAGCCATCAGGGAGATTCAAATTAAAACCACATTGAGATACCACCTTACACTGGTTAGAATGGCCAAAATTAATGAGAGTAAACAATGTGTGTTGGAGAGAATGTGGAGAAAGGGGAACCCTCTTACACTGTTGGTGGGAATGCAAGTTGGTGTAACCACTTTGGAGAACATGTGGAGATTCTTTAAGAAATTACAAATAGAGCTACATTATGACCCTACAATTGCACTACTGGGTATTTACCCCAACAATACAGATGTAGTGAAAATAAGTGCCATCTGTACCCCAATGTTCTTAGCAGCAATGGCCACAGTCACCAAACTGTGTAAAGAACCATGATGCCCTTCAATGGATAAATGGAAAAGGAAGATGTGGTCCATATATGTTATGGAGAATTATGTCTCCATCATAAAGGTCGAATACCCAACTTTTGTATCAACATGGACGGGACTGGAAGAGATTATGTTGAGTGAAATAAGTCAAACAGAGAGAGTCAATTGTAATATGGTTTCACTTATTTGTGGAGCATAAGGAATAACACAGAAGACATGGGGACCTGGAGAGGAGAAGGGAGTTGGGGGAAATTGGAGGGGGAGACCATGCATAAGAGACTGTGGACTCTGAAACACAATCTGAGGGTTTTGGAGGCGAGGGTTTGGGAGGTTGGCTGAGCCTGGTGGTGGGTATTATGGAGGGTACATATTGCATGGAGCATTGGGTGTGGTGCATAAACAATGAATTCTGGAACACTGAGAAAAAATAAAAAAAAATAAAAATTAAAAAAAAAAGAAAGGGAGTTTAAATGTTCCATGATGATCACACCCACTGATGCAGACACTGCTATTTTTATTTCTGACTATGAATCAGATATTTTCCTAATTTATCAGCTGGTATTATGAGAAATGTCTTAATTTATTGTTGAGATTATTACTTTTCTCCTAAAATACTACAAAGACTTTGAGTGACTCCAGAATACTGATGACTTTTTAGAACAGAAAATAGCTTGCCATCTCTCAGAAAACAGCTTAAGGCTGATAGCACAGAGCTCTGTGTGACACCCCAGCCCTTTCACCACACTGGTGCCACTGGAGACAATTTTAAGGACTATGTTAGTGGGAGACACTGTCCTTCCACATACCCACATATGACTTTATAATTTTCCTCTGGTTTTATGATGTGAGGGAAGACTCCCACTAAGAATATCACCTTTTTATGAGTAAAAAGAACACAATCAAGGATATTAAAGGGAAGGGAAAATTTTCAGGCTTGGGGTTAGATTATGGATGAATTGGAAGCAGGACAAGGAGGTGGAGAACATTGCTTTCTCCCAATTCAGCTTTCAAGGCTTCCAGAAAAGAAACTTGATTCTGAGGTCACCAGAGTTCTGGGGCAGCTCATTTGGTGAAAGGCCACACCCAGTCATCCAGTGTCCCAAAACTGTGCATCCATTGGTCTGTGTGAGATCCGAACATCTCCTTCATTCTTGATGTCCTCTAGGGGAGATTTCCCCCTAAGAAATATCTCCCCAGGGAACATCATGTAGATCCTGGGACAAGGAGAGAGAGTAACCTGTTTTTCATGAAATACCTTCTCCTTCTAATCAGTCTGGACAAGTGAAAAGTCCCCAAGGACACCACATTCCAGCTCAGAAAACTGAGGAAGCCTCATCATGTGAGGATCCCTACCATAGCCAGGCTTGTGCTTCTTCCCAGGTACCTCACTAATAGCTCAGGTCAGAGAAATTGACTCTTCTTCCATGGGGTGGGGGGCACAAAAAAGCAGTGTCTCAAGAAGAATTTTATGTCCCATAATAACAACTGTCTCTCTTTTGTTTTTTGGGGGAAGATTCTCAGATTGTGGTAGCCCAGGGGCCATCACTGTCAGTGTCTCTAAGAAGGACAGTCACACTCATCTGTGGTCCTAGATCTGTGTCAGTCCTAAAATTAACTGCTCTAGCTGGTAACAACAGACTCCAGGCCTGGCTCCCTTTATCTGCCAGACATACAACCTACGCTGGGGTCCCTGAACACTTATCTGGATTCATCTCTGGGAACAAAACCACCCTTACAATCGCTAGGACTACACCTGGTAATGAGGCCATCTATCACTGTATGCTATATACTGGGAAAGAACAACTAGGACCTCTCATGTTCTCACAATGGCTCAGCCTTTAGGGACAGTGGAAAATTTGAGGGGGTGAAACATACAACACCCCCGTAAGAAGGGATGTCCCCTGGCCCTATTCTCCAGTCAAGTGGCTCATTGTCATGTGGCCCATCCCCTATCTCCCAGAGTGTGTCCATCTCTTCAGTGAGACCATCCAAGACTGGGATTCCTCTCTCTAATTTTGCTTAGATGGATGGGAAGAGGACTGAAGTCCAAATTGCATCCACCAACATGGAAACTCAGTGATTTCACTACTGTTTGTGTGATTTTTCTCATTCAAATGTGTCAACAAATATACTCTCAGAAGTAGATTTCAATACAGGCCTCAAGAAGCAAGAAATGTCTCAAAAATACAACCCAACCTTATACCTAAAGAAGCTAGAAAAAGAACAGGAAGGAAAGCCTAAATTCAGCAGGAGAAGATAAATAAAAAATAATTAGATCAGAAATCAATGATGTTGAAATAAAAAATGCAGTATAACAGTTTAACAAGGCAAGTAGCAAGTTCCTTGAAAAAAATTAAGAAAATTGATGTACACCTAGCCAGACTTACCAAAAAGATAAGGCAAAGGAACCAAATACATAAAATCATGAAAGAAAGCAGATGACAGAGCCAACACTTCAGGAATACAAGGAATTATAAGAAATTATTATGAGTAAATATATGCCAAAAACTTGGGTAGGCTTTCTTGAAGAAAAGGATGCATTCTTATAAACATAAACTACTAAAACTAAAAGATGAAGAAATATAAGCACCAAATAGACCCACATGCAGGAAAGAAATTGAAGCAGTAATCAAAAATGTCCCAACAAATGAGACTCCAGAACCAGGTGTTTTCCCAGGGAGAATTCTACTGATCATTTAAGGAAGAATTAACACCTATTCTTCTGAAACTATTCCAAAAAATTAAATGGAAGGAAAATGCCTAACCCATTCTATGATGCCAGAATTACCTTGATCCCCAAACCAAAGACCACAATAAAAAGGAAAATTACAGGTAAATATCCCTGATGAATACAATTGCAAAAATGCTCACCAAAATACTAACCAAAAGTATCCAATAGTACATAAAAAGGATTATTCACTAGGACCAAGTGGGATTTATTCCTGGGTGTAAATGATGGTTTAACATCCACAAGTCAATCAATGTGATACACCATATTAATAAAAACAAGGGCAGGGCACCTGGGTGGCTCAGTTGGTTGAGTGACTGCTTTTGGCTCAGGTCATGATCCTGGACTTCCAGGATCGAGTCCCGCATCGAGCTCCCAGCTCTTTGGGGAGTCTGCTTCTCCCTCTGATCTTCTCCTCTATCATGCTCTCTCTCACTCATTCTCTCTCAAATAAATAAATAAAATTAAAAAAAGGGCAAGAATTATATGATCCTCTCAATAGATGCAGAAAAAGTGGTTGACAAATAGCATTATTTTTCTTGATTAAAATTCTCTACCGTGTATGGAGACAGGGAACATACCTCAATATCATAAAAACCATATATGAAAATCCCATAGTGAATATCATTCTCTTCTCAATGTGGAAAAACTGAGTGGTTTTCCCCAAGGTCATAATCATGACAAGGATGTCCACTCTCACCACTGCTTTTCAATGTGATAGTGGAAATCTTAGTCTCAGCAATCATACAACAAATAGAAATAAAAGGCATTCAAATTGGCAAGGAAGCAAACTTTCACTCTTCACAGATGACCTGATACTCTCTGTTGAAAACCCAAAAGATCCACCCCAAAACTGTAAGAACTCTTACAAGAATTCAGCAAACTAGAAGGATACAAAGTCAATGACCAGAAATCAGTCACATTTCTATAGACTAATTATGAGACAGAAGAAAGAAATGAATGAATTGATCCCATTTACAATTGCATCAAAAAACATTAGATACCTATGAGTGAACCAAACCAAAGAGGCAAAGAATCTGTACTGAGGGGGGGGGGGAACTATAGAAAACTCATGAGAGAAATTGAGGAAGACACAAAGAAATGGGAAAACAGTCAATGATCATGTGCTGGAAGAACAGGTACTGTAAAAATATCTGGGCTCCCAAGAATGTATACTTTCAATGCAATCTCTATCAAAACCATCAACATTTTTCAAAGAGCTGGGTAATCCTAAAATTTGTATGGAAACAAAAGAGTGTCCAGTTAGCCAAAGGGATGTGATGTGATGAGCACTGGGAACTATATGCAACTAATGAATCATTGAATGGTATATAAAAAATAATGATGTACTATATGTTTTCTAATTGAATTTAAATAAAAAAAAAATAAATAAAACCATTGCTGGTGGCATCACAATTCCAGAATTGACATCCACAATTCCATCCACAATTCTTACAGAGCTGTAATCACCAAGCTAGTATTGTACTGGCACAAAAACAGTTACATAATCAATGGAACAGAATAGAGAACCAGATGTAGACCCTCAACTCAATGGGCAACTAGTCTTTGACAAAATAAGATAGATAGAACATACAAAGCTGGGGGGAAGACAGTCTCTTTCAACAAATGATGTTGGGAAAAATGGACAGCCACATGCAGAAGAATGAAACTGAACCATTTTCTTACAGTATACAGAAAAATAATCTCAAAATGGACTAAATACCTAAAAGTGAGACAGGAATCCATAAAAATCCTAGAGAAGAAAACAGGCGGCAACCTATTTGACCTCAGTCATAGCAACTTGTTGCATGCCATGTCTTCAATGGCAAGGGAAACAATTACAAAAATGAAGATAAAAAGCTTTTGCACAGGAAAGTAAAGTAACAACAAAAACAAAAGACAACCTACAGAATGGGGGGGATATTTGCCAATATCTTATCAGATGATGGGCTGGTATTCAAAGATGTCTATTTCCATTTCAAGGACCAGCTAGTATACATTATCCAATGTAAAAGAAATTAGCAAACAAATCAAAAACAAATAATCCAGCCAAGAAATGGTCAGAAAAGATGAAAAGATATTTCTTCAAAGAAGACATACAAATGGCCAGCAGACACATGAAAAAAATCCTCCACATCAAGGAAATTCAAATCAAGACCCCAAAGAGATAACACCACACATCAGTCAGAATGTCTACAATTAAGACAGGCAACAAAAGATATTGGCAAAAGGGAACCTCTTACACTACTGGTGGGATTGCAAGCTAGTACAGCCACTCTGGAAAACAGTATGTACTTTCCTCAAGAAGTTAAAAATAAGGATACCTGCATGGCTTGGTCAGTTAAGAAGTTAAAAAATAGAGCTATCCTACAACCCAGCAATTGCACTCCTAGGTATTTACACAAAGGTTACAAATATAGTGATTCCAAGGAACACTTACACCCCAATATTTATAGCAGCATTATACACAATAGTTAAACTATGGAAAATCCATATATCCCTCAATAGATGAATGCATAAAAATATGAATAAAATTTAAATATATATATTTTAAGATTTAAGATTATATTACAATGTAATTATAATTATAACAATATCATATAAAATATAATTATATCTATATTATAGACAATATAGATATAATAGATATAGATATATATAATATAGATATATATAAAAATCATATATAATATAATATTAAAATATATAGTATAAATATGAACATTTTAAAAATATATATATAATTTAAGATTCCACTTTCTTGATGTCTGTGTAATATTCCATTATTTATTATTATCCATTATTATATAATATATAAATATGTCAATTATAATTAATATAATAATTGTATATAATCATTATCCATTATTATATAATTATATATATATATATATATATATATATATATATATATATGAAATGGAATATTACACAGACATCAAGAGGTGGAATCTTAACTAACCATTGCTTGACTAGATGAAACTAGTGGGTGTTATGATAAGTGAAATAAGTCAACTAGAGAAAGACAATTATCATTTGATTTTATTCATATGTGGAATTTAAGAAACAAAGAAACAAAGAATTAAGAAACAAAAGAGAGCCCAGGAATGAATCCCAACTGGTCATGGTGGATAATCTTTTATTTTTTGGGGGGGGTTTCTTTAATTAATTTTTATTTTTTCAACATAACAGTATTCATTACTTTTGCACCACACCCAGTGCTCCATGCAATCCGTGCCCTCTACAATACCCACCACCTGGTGCCCCCAACCTCCCACCCCCCACCCCTTCAAAATTCTCAGATCGTTTTTCAGAGTCCATAGTCTCTCATGGTTCACCTCCCCTTCCAATTTCCCTCAACTCCCTTCTCCTCTCCATCTCCCCTTGTCCTCCATGCTATTTGTTATGCTCCACAAATAAGTGAAACCATATGATAATTGACTCTCTCTGCTTGACTTATTTCACTCAGCATAATCTCTTCCAGTCCCGTCCATGTTGCTACAAAACTTGGGGATTCATCCTTTCTTTTTTTTTTTTTTTTACAGCTTTATAAACATATATTTTTATCCCCAGGGGTACAGGTCTGCGAATCGCCAGGTTTACACACTTCACAGCACTCACCTTAGCACATATCCTCCCCAATATCCATAACCCCACCCCCCTCTCCAAACCCCCTCCCCCCTTCAACCCTCAGTTTGTTTTGTGAGATTAAGAGTCACTTATGGTTTGTCTCCCTCCCAATCCCATCTTGTTTCATTTACTCTTCTCCTACCCCCTCAACCCCCCATGTTGCATCTCCTCTCCCTCATATCAGGGAGATCATATGATAGTTGTCTTTCTCCGATTGACTTATTTCGCTAAGCATGATACCCTCTAGTTCCATCCACGTCGTCGCAAATGGCAAGATTTCATTTCTTTTGATGGCTGCATAGTATTCCATTGTGTATATATACCACATCTTCTTTATCCATTTGTCTGTAGACGGACATCTAGGTTCTTTCCATAGTTTGGCTATTGTAGACATTGCTGCTATAAACATTCAGGTGCACGTGCCCCTTCGGATCACTATGTTTGTATCTTTAGGGTAAATACCCAGCAGTGCAATTGCAGGGTCATAGGGTAGTTCTATTTTCAACATTTTGAGGAACCTCCATGCTGTTTTCCAGAGTGGTTGCACCAGCTTGCATTCCCACCAACAGTGTAGGAGGGTTCCCCTTTCTCCGCATCCTCGCCAGCATCTGTCATTTCCTGACTTGTTCATTTTAGCCATTCTGACTGGTGTGAGGTGATATCTCATGGTGGTTTTGATTTGTATTTCCCTGATGCCGAGTGATATGGAGCACGTTTTCATGTGTCTGTTGGCCATCTGGATGTCTTCTTTGCAGAAATGTCTGTTCATGTCCTCTGCCCATTTCTTGAGTGGATTATTTGTTCTTTGGGTGTTGAGTTTGCTAAGTTCTTTATAGATTTTGGACACTAGCCCTTTACCTGATATGTCATTTGCAAATATCTTCTCCCATCCTGTCAGTTGTCTTTTGGTTTTGTTCACTGTTTCCTTTGCTGTGCAAAAGCTTTTGATCTTGATAAAATCCCAATAGTTCATTTTTGCCCTTGCTTCCCTTGCCTTTGGTGATGTTCCTAGGAAGATGTTGCTGCGGCTGAGGTCAAAGAGGTTGCTGCCTGTGTTCTCCTCGAGGATATTGATGGATTCCTTTCTCACATTGAGATCCTTCATCCATTTTGAGTCTATTTTCGTGTGTGGTGTAAGGAAATGATCCACTTTCATTTTTCTGCATGTGGCTGTCCAATTTTCCCAACACCATTTATTGAAGAGGCTGTCTTTGTTCCATTGGACATTCTTTCCTGCTTTGTCGAAGATGAGTTGACCATAGAGTTGAGGGTCCATTTCTGGGCTCTCTATTCTGTTCCATTGATCTACGTGTCTGTTTTTGTGCCAGTACCATGCTGTCTTGATGATGACAGCTTTGTAATAGAGCTTGAAGTCCGGAATTGTGATGCCACCAACTTTGGCTTTCTTTTTCAATATTCCTTTGGCTATTCGAGGTCTTTTCTGGTTCCATATAAATTTTAGGATTATTTGTTCCATTTCTTTGAAAAAAAATGGATGGTACTTTGAAAGGAATTGCATTAAATGTGTAGATTGCTTTAGGTAGCATAGACATTTTCACAATATTTATTCTTCCAATCCAGGAGCATGGAACATTTTTCCAATTCTTTGTGTCTTCCTCAATTTCTTTCATGAGTACTTTATAGTTTTCTGAGTATAGATTCTTAGTCTCTTTGGTTAGGTTTATTCCCAGGTATCTTATAGTTTTGGGTGCAATTGTAAATGGGATGGACTCCTTAATTTCTCTTTCTTCTGTCTTGTTGTTGGTGTAGAGAAATGCAACTGATTTCTGTGCATTGATTTTATATCCTGACACTTTACTGAATTCCTGTACAAGTTCTAGCAGTTTTGGAGTGGAGTCTTTTGGGTTTTCCACATAGAGTATCATATCATCTGCGAAGAGTGATAGTTTGACTTCTTCTTTGCTGATTTGGATGCCTTTAATTTCCTTTTGTTGTCTGATTGCTGAGGCTAGGACTTCTAGTACTATGTTGAATAGCAGTGGTGATAACGGACATCCCTGCCCTGTTCCTGACCTTAGCGGAAAAGCTTTCAGTTTTTCTCCATTGAGAATGATATTTGTGGTGGGTTTTTCATAGATGGCTTTGATAATATTGAGGTATGTGCCGTCTATCCCTACATTTTGAAGAGTTTTGATCAGGAAGGGATGCTGTACTTTGTCAAATGCTTTTTCAGCATCTATGGAGAGTATCATATGGTTCTTGTTCTTTCTTTTATTAATGTGTTGTATCACATTGATTGATTTGCGGATGTTGAACCAACCTTGCAGCCCTGGAATAAATCGCACTTGGTCGTGGTGAATAATCCTTTTAATGTACTGTTGAATCCTATTGGCTAGTATTTTGGCGAGAATTTTTGCATCTGTGTTCATCAAGGATATTGGTCTGTAGTTCTCTTTTTTGATGGGATCCTTGTCTGGTTTTGGGATCAAGGTGATGCTGGCCTCATAAAATGAGTTTGGAAGTTTTCCTTCTATTTCTATTTTTTGGAACAGTTTCAGGAGAATAGGAATTAGTTCTTCTTTAAATGTTTGGTAGAATTCCCCCGGGAAGCCGTCTGGCCCTGGGCTTTTGTTTGTTTGGAGATTTTTGATGACGGTTTCAATCTCCTTACTGGTTATGGGTCTGTTCAGGCTTTCTATTTCTACCTGGTTCAGTTGTGGTAGTTTATATGTCTCTAGGAATGCATCCATTTCTTCCAGATTGTCAAATTTGTTGGCGTAGAGTTGCTCATAGTATGTTCTTATAATTGTCTGTATTTCTTTGGTGTTCGTTGTGATCTCTCCTCTTTCATTCATGATTTTATTTATTTGGGTCCTTTCTCTTTTCTTTTTGAGAAGTCTTGCCAGGGGTTTATCAATCTTATTAATTCTTTCAAAGAACCAGCTCCTAGTTTCGTTGATTTGTTCTATTGTTTTTTTGGTTTCTATTTCATTGATTTCTGCTCTGATCTTTATGATTTCTGTTCTCCTGCTGGGTTTAGGGTTTCTTTCTTGTTCTTTCTCCAGCTCCTTTAGGTGTAGGGTTAGGTTGTGTACCTGAGACCTTTCTTGTTTCTTGAGAAAGGCTTGTACCGCTATATATATTCCTCTCAGGACTGCCTTTGTTGTGTCCAACAGATTCTGAACCGTTGTGTTTTCATTATCATTTGTTTCCATAAATTTTTTCAATTCTTCTTTAATTTCCTGGTTGACCCATTCATTCTTTAGAAGGATGCTGTTTAGTCTCCATGTATTTGGGTTCTTTCCAAATTTCCTCTTGTGATTGAGTTCTAGCTTTAGAGCATTGTGGTCTGAAAATATGCAGGGAATGATCCCAATCTTTTGATACCGGTTGAGACTTGATTTAGGACCAAGAATGTGATCTATTCTGGAGAATGTTCCATGTGCACTAGAGAAGAATGTGTATTCTGTTGCTTTGGGATGAAATATTCTGAATATATCTGTGATGTCCATCTGGTCCTGTGTGTCATTTAAGGCCTTGATTTCCTTGTTGATCTTTTGCTTGGATGATCTGTCCATTTCAGTGAGGGGAGTGTTCAAATCCCCTACTATTATTGTATTCTTGCCAATGTGTTTCTTTGATTTTGTTATTAATTGGTTTATATAGTTGGCTGCTCCCCCGTTAGGGGCATAGATATTTAAAATTGTTAGATCTTCTTTTTGGACAGTTCCTTTGAGTATGATATAGTGTCCTTCCTCATCTCTTATTATAGTCTTTGGCTTAAATTCTAATTGATCTTCCATAAGGATTGCCACTCCTGCTTTCTTTTGATGTCCGTTAGCATGGTAAATTCTTTTCCACCCCCTCACTTTAAACCTGGAGGCGTCTCAGGTTTAAGATGAGTTTCTTGTAGGCAACATATAGATGGGTTTTGTTTGTTTATCCATTCTGATACCCGGTGTCTTTTGATTGGGGCATTTAGCCCATTAACATTCAGGGTAAGCATTGAGAGATATGAATTTAGTGACATTGTATTGCCTGTAAGGTGTCTGTTATTGTATATTGTCTCTGATTCTTTCTGATCTCTTACTTTTAGGGTCTCTCTTTGCTTAGAGGACCCCTTTCATTA
The DNA here is from genome assembly GCF_902655055.1 of Lutra lutra. Classification (NCBI taxonomy): domain Eukaryota; kingdom Metazoa; phylum Chordata; class Mammalia; order Carnivora; family Mustelidae; genus Lutra; species Lutra lutra. Next base: position 70,070,829 of record NC_062289.1, on the reverse strand, counting down.
TTTCCTGTAGAGCTGGTTTGGTGTTTGCAAATTCTTTCAGTTTTTGTTTGTCCTGGAAGCTTTTAATCTCTCCTTCTATTTTCAATGATAGCCTAGCTGGATATAGTATTCTTGGCTGCATGTTTTTCTCATTTAGTACTCTGAATATATCATGCCAGCTCTTTCTGGCCTGCCAGGTCTCTGTAGATAAGTCTGCTGCCAATCTAATATTTTTACCATTGTACGTTACAGACTTCTTTTGGTGGATAAACTTTTTAATGTGCTGTTGGATCCTGTTTGCTAGGATCTTGTTGAGAATCTTAGCATCCATATTCATCAGTGATATTGGTCTGAAATTCTCCTTTTGGGTAAGGTCTTTGCCTGGTTTGGGGATCAGGGTAATGCTGGCTTCATAGAAAGAGTCTGGAAGTTTTTCTTCTGCTTCAATTTTTTGAGACAGCTTCAGGAGAATAGGTGTTATTTCTTCTTTGAAAGTTTGGTAGAGTTCCCCAAGGAATCTGTCAGGTCCTGGGCTCTTGTTTTTTGGGAAGTTTTTGATCAATGCTTCAATCTCGTTACTAGATATCGGTCTATTTAGGTTGTGGATTTCTTCCTGGCTCGATTTTGGGAGTTTATAGTTGACCCTCAACTCTATGGTCAGTTAATCTTCGACAAAACAGGAAAAAATATCCAGTAGAAAAAAAAAAAAAAAAACAGTCTCTTCAATAAATAGTGCTGGGAAAACTGGGCAGCTATATGTAGAAGAAAGAAACTCGACCATTCTCTTACACCATACACAAAGAGAAACTAAAAATCGATAAAAGACCTCAACGTGAGACAGGAATCCATCAGAATCCTAGAGGAGAACATAGGCAGTAATCTCTTCGATATCAGCCACAGCAACTTCTTTCAAGATATGTCTCCAAAGGCAAAGGAAACAAAAGCCAAAATAAACTTTTGGTACTTCATCAAAATCAAAAGCTTCTGCACAGCAAAGGAAACAGTCAAGAAAACAAAGAGGCAACCCATGGAATGGGAGAAGATATTTGCAAAGGACAGTACAGACAAAAGGTTGATATCCAGGATCTATAAAGAACTCCTCCACCTCACACACACACAAAACAGATAATCATATAAAAAAATGGGCAGAAGATATGAACAGACACTTCTCCACTGAAGACATACAAATGGCTATCAGACACATGAAAAAATGTTCATCATCACTAGCCATCAGGGAGATTCAAATTAAAACCACATTGAGATATCACCTTACACCAGTTAGAATGGCCAAAATTAGCAAGACAGGAAACAACATGTGTTGGAGGGGATGTGGAGAAAGGGGAACCCTCTTACACTGTTGGTGGGAATGCAAGTAGGTGCAGCCACTTTGGAGAACAGTGTGGAGATTCCTCAAGAGATTAAAAATAGAACTTCCCTATGACCCTGCAATTGCACTCCTGGGTATTTACCCCAAAGATACAGATGTAGTGAAAAGAAGGGCCATCTGTACCCCAATGTTTATAGCAGCAATGGCCACGGTTGCCAAACTGTGGAAAGAACCAAGATGCCCTTCAACAGGCGAATGGATAAGGAAGATGTGGTCCATATACACTATGGAGTATTATGCCTCCATCAGAAAGGATGAATACCCAACTTTTGTAGCAACATGGATGGGACTGGAAGAGATTATGCTGAGTGAAATAAGTCAAGCAGAGAGAATCAATTATCATATGGTTTCACTTATTTGTGGAGCATAACTAATAGCATGGAGGACATGGGGAGTTAGGAGAAATTGGAAGGGGAGGCGAACAATGAGAGACTATGGACTCTGAAAACAATCTGGTTTTGAAGAGGTGGGGGGGTGGGAGGTTGGGGGAACCAGGTGGTGGGTATTAGAGAGGACCCGGATTGCATGGAACACTGGGTGTGGTACAAAAACAATGAATACTGTTATGCTGAAAATAAATTTAAAAATGATTAAAAAAAAGAAACAAAAGAGAGGATCATAGGGGAATAGAGGGAATAATAAAATAAGACTAAATCAGAGAGAGACAAATGATAAAAGACAACTATATTAAACAAACTGAGGGTTGCTGGAGGGGAGGTTGGTGTGGGATGAGTTAACTGTGTGATGGGCATTAAGGAAGGCACTTAGGGAATTAAGGCAGTAAGGAAGGAAGGCACTTGCTGTAACATGCACTAGTCGTTATGTGCAACTGATAAGTCATTAAACTCTAACTTTGAAACAAATAATACACTATATGTTAAGTAATTGAATTAAAAAAGAAGAACCATTAAAACCAAACCTTGAATGAGATAGAAGAATGTACTGCCACTACCACTACGGTTACTCAGTTGCTGAAATTAGATGACGGATATTTTCAGGCAACAATCACAAAATCAATCTGATGAACAGCTATAGATGCTCTTGGAAAAAATAGAAAAATGGAAATACAGAACTTGAATAGATGTCATCAAAACACACCAAATGGAAATTATAGAACTGAAAATACCATAGAGGGAATTAATAAAGAACCTTCTCTGAACAAACTCAAGAATAGAAAACACTTGTTATTTCTCTTTTTTAACCATTTTTTAAATTTATTTTCAACGTAACAGTATTCATTGTTTTTGTACCACACCCAGTGCTCCATGCAATCCGTTCCCTCTCTAATACCCACCACCTGGTTCCCCCAAACTCCCACCCCCCCACCTCTTCAAACCCTTCAGATTGTTTTTCAGAGTCCATAGTCTCTCATTGTTATTTCTTTTTGGAAAGCACAAATGAACTATATCCTTTCTAACTAATTCCCTCCGCCATGAGTAGACTCTTCAGGATGTCACTAGGGGGTGCTGTGAACATTCCCAGAGCTGGCAAGGCCTGAAATAAACTGAAATGGCTCCACCTGACTGAGCCCTGCATTCCTTTCATAGCAGCTGCTTCCTCCCAAGGGACAAACTCAGAACTCTTCCTCCCAGGGGACAAACTCAGAATTTTCCCAAGAGAAGATCTGTATAGACCTCCTCTTGGGACAGAAGCTATTAGCCAAGCTGAGGTCCCAGGTTCAGATGACGCTGTGGGCTTGTATTTGCATAATGAGCCACCAGTACCTTGGAGATCAGAAGGAGACAAAGGACACATGCCAGACCAGTACCAGATGTAAGGCCAGGGAAACTATGGAAAGTCCACACCATGACCTGGACTCCTCTTCTCCTCCTCTTCCTCCTTACCCACTGCCCAGGTTCATGGAGGTTTCAAAAGACAACCTTTGGAGAGCTACTTCCATTTTTATTCTTCTTTCCTAACATGTGTCTATTTCCATTTCAAGGCCCAGTTATTTCTCAGGCTGTGGTGACTCAGGAGCCCTCACTGACTGTGTCCCCAGGAGAAACAGTCACTCTCACCTGCTACTCCATCACTGGAGTAGTCACCAATGCTCACTATCCATAGTGATTACAGCAGAATGGCCAAGTCCCCAGGGAATTGATTTAGGATACAAGCAATAAACACTCCTGGAACCCCACCAATTTCTCAGGTTTTCTCCTTGCAAGAAAACCTACCCTGATCCTCACTGGTGCCCAGCCCTAAGAAAAGGCAGAATACCATTGGGAGCTACTCTTATAGTAGTGCTTGGTGCAGAGGGAGACCCATACGAGGAAGGAAAACCTAAACTTCTTATCACCAAATCTGGGTACAACAATGATCATGTCATATTGGCATCCCATGACCAGACACCTGACTTCTAGGATAAAGTAAATGTTAACCATCCATGCAGATATGGGGATGAGTTGGGTCTGAATGTTTACAAATTTTTTGATCCATTTTGGAATATAAATTTTTAATATTTTATCAAAATATTAAATATATACATATTTTGACTTGGTGTTATATTTTTGAAAAAGAAAGTATTAAAGAAAGTTATCTACCTAAGAAACTTAATAATGAATATACAAATATGTCCAGTCCAGAGTCATACATAAAAAATAATTGAAACCAGCATGAGTGTGTCTCATTGGAAAAGTGGCCAAAATATATCAAATCATCCTATGGGATAAAGATGAAATATGAATCAAAATAAGACAGATCTACATGTATTGCTAAACAAAGATCACTAATTACACATTATGTGGAAATGCTGGTCATGGAAAGTAGAACACAAAAAGCAAGATCTTGTTATGTAATAATAATAGTATATACTGTTATAGAACTATAAATGTATTTATATATTTTATATATAATGTATTCATGCATATATGTATATATGTATATAATATATAAATCTTATATATATTTATCTATTAACTATATGAATCATATACATAGCATATATATTTATATATAAATATTATAAAATAAAAAATATAAAATAAATATAAATATACAAAATAAATATATAAAGTATTTATATATGTATAAATTACTACAACACATCTTTTAAAGTATGAACAGTTATCCATTCGGGAAGGAAGTGGAGCAAAAGAGTAGATTTTCAGTGGACAGTACTGTTAATTTTATAGATCACTTATAGAAATGTTATTAAATATCAATCTTTGTCTCAGATCATTTACAACATTTGAGGAAAACATCTTAATTATTTCAGAGTTAATACAAATTAATTGTTATATAAAAATAATAATTATTAAAGCATAAATGAGAACCCACAGAAATAATCGAAGACGAGAAACATGTTGTCCAGTGACAAAGACAGATGTAAGGACAAGATATATGCTGTGGGAGCTGGTGAACCTAACAGGAGACCCTGACAACAACAATAACTACATAACTCAACCTGTAAGTCTAACCCAGGTAGAGTTATCACTAGGGAGGAATCAATGGGCTTTTCTGTTGGTCTTAAGCATTAAGCTTGATTCAAGTGAATTACATCCCATTAATGAAACCAGGGACAAAGCAGAAGCAAAGTCAGATTATCAGATACTCCTAAAATATCTCATAACATAAATATCTCCCTTATATTTCCACCTGAGGGTATTGATGTCCTGGAAAAATGAATGGTTCAACCCCAAAGCTGACCCAATCATTCTAGTGCCCTGGGTGTTGACATCAGAAAAGTCCACCTGAATGTTCCAGGACTTCTGGGGAGTATGACATGGACTGGGGGGCATGGTGTCTGATATCATCAGGGGACACTGAATGACTGCTCCTGAGATATCAGTGTCTGCCTTTTGGTCAGAAAGACCAGGAGAATCTATCACTGGCCCTTGCATATTTAGGAAGCAGAGTCTTCACTGTGGATGACTATGCCTGGAAGCAACATGAGCCCTCAGAACTGAATCATGCAGACCTCATATTTTGATTCCAAAATGCCATTCAAATTTATAACTCATCCTGAGAAAAACACCAACCCTTATTGGGTCTGTTATCAAAGGAATGAGACTGAGACAAAGTTACGCAAAGCTTTATTCTATGCCAAGCATTAGAAGTTAGGAGAGGGAGGAGTCAAGATGGCGGAGAAGTAGCAGGCTGAGACTACTTCGGGTAGCGGGAGATTAGCTAAATAGCTTATCTAAAGATTGCAAACACCTACAAATCCAACAGGAGATTGAAGAGAAGAAGAACAGCAATTCCAGAAACAGAAAATCAACCACTTTCTGCAAGGTAGGACTGGCGGAGAAGTGAATCCAAAGCGACGGGAAGATAGACCGCGGGGGGAGGGGCCGGCTCCCGGCGAGCGGTGGAGAAACGGAGCACAAAATCAGGACTTTTAAAGTCTGTTCCGCTGAGGGACATCGCTCCAGAGGCTTAACTGGGGTGAAGCCCAGGTGGGGTCAGTGCGGCCTCAGGTCCCACAGGGTGACAGAAGGATCGGGGGTGTCTGAGTGTCCCAGAGCTTACCGGTATTAGAACAGGGAAGCCGGCTACAGAGACAGAGCCGAGGAGTGAGCTCTAAACTCGGGGTTACCTTGAACCGGTCGCAGGCTCGGTCAGCTCGGAGGGCGGCCGGAGGCAGGGTGGCGGGAGTCATTGGGCGCTGTACTCTGAGGGCGCACTGAGGAGTGGGGCCCTGGGCTCTTGACTCCTCTGGGCCGGAGACCGGGAGGCCGCCATCTTCACTCCCGTCCTCCGGAATTCTACGGAAAACTCTCAGGGAACAAAAGCTCCCGAAAGCAAACCCAGCAAACCCCAGCGGATTACTCAGCCCGGGCCCCTGGTAAGGGCGGTGCAACTCCGCCTGGGGCAAAGACACTTGAAAATCACTACAACAGGCCCCTCCCCCAGAAGATCAACGAGAAACACAGCCAGGACCAAGTTCACCTACCCAGGAGTACAGTTTCAATACCAAGGAGAGCGGCGGAATTCCAGAGGAGAAGAAAGCAAAGCATGGAACTCATGGCTTTCTCCCCATGATTCTTTAGCCTAGCAGTTAATTTAATTTTTTTTCTTTTTCAATTTTTTTTCTCTTCTTCTGCTAAATTTTTTTTAACTTTTACCGTTTTCTTTTTTTAACGTTTTTTAAATAGTTTATCTAATATATATATATATATTTTTTTTTCTTTTTATATTTTTATCGGCTTTCTTTTTTTAATAGTTTCTTTTTTTTTCTTTTTTCTTTTCTTCTGAACACTTTTAATCCCCTTTCTCCCCCCTCACGATTTGGGATCTCTTCTGATTTGACTAAAGCATATTATCCTGGGGTTGTTGCCACACTTTTAGTATTTTACTTGCTCCTTCATAAACTCTTATCTGGACAAAAGACAAGGCGGGAAAATTCACAACAAAAAAAAAGAACAAGAAGCAGTACCAAAAGCTAGGGACCGAATCAATACAGACATTGGTAATATGTCAGATATAGAGTTCAGAATGACGATGCTCAAGGTTCTAGCTGGGCTTGAAAAAGGCATGGAAGATATTAAAGCAACCCTCTCAGGAGATATAAAAGCCCTTTCTGGAGAAATAAAAGAACTAAAATCTAACCAAGTTGAAATCAAAAAAGCTATTAATGAGGTGCAATCAAAAATGGAGGCTCTCACTGCTAGGATAAATGAGGCAGAAGAAAGAATTAGCGATATAGAAGACCAAATGACAGAGAATAAAGAAGCTGAGCAAAAGAGGGACAAACAGCTACTGGACCACGAGGGGAGAATTCGAGAGATAAGTGACACCATAAAATGAAACAACATTAGAATAATTGGGATTCCAGAAGAAGAGGAAACGGAGAGGGGAGCAGAAGATATGTTGGAGAGAATTATTGGAGAGAATTTCCCCAATATGGCAAAGGGAACAACCATCAAAATCCAGGAGGTTCAGAGAACCCCCCTCAAAATCCATAAGAATAGGTCCACAACCCGTCACCTAATAGTAAAATTGACAAGTCTTAGTGACAAAGAAAAGATCCTGAAAGCAGCCCGGGAAAAGAAGTCTGTAACGTACAATGGTAAAAATATTAGATTGGCAGCAGACTTATCCACAGAGACCTGGCAGGCCAGAAAGAGCTGGCATGATATATTCAGAGTACTAAATGAGAAAAACATGCAGCCAAGAATACTATATCCAGCTAGGCTATCATTGAAAATAGAAGGAGAGATTAAAAGCTTCCAGGACAAACAAAAACTGAAAGAATTTGCAAACACCAAACCAGCTCTACAGGAAATAATGAAAGGGGTCCTCTAAGCAAAGAGAGACCCTAAAAGTAAGAGATCAGAAAGAATCAGAGACAATATACAATAACAGACACCTTACAGGCAATACAATGTCACTAAATTCATATCTCTCAATACTTACCCTGAATGTTAATGGGCTAAATGCCCCAATCAAAAGACACCGGGTATCAGAATGGATAAACAAACAAAACCCATCTATATGTTGCCTACAAGAAACTCATCTTAAACCCGAAGACGCCTCCAGGTTTAAAGTGAGGGGGTGGAAAAGAATTTACCATGCTAACGGACATCAGAAGAAAGCAGGAGTGGCAATCCTTATAGCAGATCAATTAGAATTTAAGCCAAAGACTATAATAAGAGATGAGGAAGGACACTATATCATACTCAAAGGAACTGTCCAAAAAGAAGATCTAACAATTTTAAATATATATGCCCCTAACAGGGGAGCAGCCAACTATATAAACCAATTAATAACAAAATCAAAGAAACCCATTGGCAAGAATACAATAATGGTAGGGGATTTGAACACTCCCCTCACTGAAATGGACAGATCATCCAAGCAAAAGATCAACAAGGAAATCAAGGCCTTAAATGACACACAGGACCAGATGGACATCACAGATATATTCAGAACATTTCATCCCAAAGCAACAGAATACACATTCTTCTCTAGTGCACATGGAACATTCTCCAGAATAGATCACATTCTTGGTCCTAAATCAAGTCTCAACCGGTATCAAAAGATTGGGATCATTCCCTGCATATTTTCAGACCACAATGCTCTAAAGCTAGAACTCAATCACAAGAGGAAATTTGGAAAGAACCCAAATACATGGAGACTAAACAGCATCCTTCTAAAGAATGAATGGGTCAACCAGGAAATTAAAGAAGAATTGAAAAAATTTATGGAAACAAATGATAATGAAAACACAACGGTTCAGAATCTGTGGGACACAACAAAGGCAGTCCTGAGAGGAAAATATATAGCGGTACAAGCCTTTCTCAAGAAACAAGAAAGGTCTCAGGTACACAACCTAACCCTACACCTAAAGGAGCTGGAGAAAGAACAAGAAAGAAACCCTAAACCCAGCAGGAGAAGAGAAATCATAAAGATCAGAGCAGAAATCAATGAAATAGAAACCAAAAAAACAATAGAACAAATCAACGAAACTAGGAGCTGGTTCTTTGAAAGAATTAATAAGATTGATAAACCCCTGGCCAGACTTATCAAAAAGAAAAGACAGAGGACCCAAATAAATAAAATCATGAATGAAAGAGGAGAGATCACAACGAACACCAAAGAAATACAGACAATTATAAGAACATACTATGAGCAACTCTACGCCAACAAATTGGACAATCTGGAAGAAATGGATGCATTCCTAGAGACATATAAACTACCACAACTGAACCAGGAAGAAATGGAAAGCCTGAACAGACCCATAACCAGTAAGGAGATTGAAACAGTCATCAAAAATCTCCAAACAAACAAAAGCCCAGGGCCAGACGGCTTCCCGGGGGAATTCTACCAAACATTTAAAGAAGAACTAATTCCTATTCTCCTGAAACTGTTCCAAAAAATAGAAATAGAAGGAAAACTTCCAAACTCATTTTATGAGGCCAGCATCACCTTGATGCCAAAACCAGACAAATATCCCATCAAAAAAGAGAACTACAGACCAATATCCTTGATGAACACAGATGCAAAAATTCTCACCAAAATACTAGCCAATAGGATTCAACAGTACATTAAAAGGATTATTCACCATGACCAAGTGGGATTTATTCCAGGGCTGCAAGGTTGGTTCAACATCCGCAAATCAATCAATGTGATACAACACATTAATAAAAGAAAGAACAAGAACCATATGATACTCTCCATAGATGCTGAAAAAGCATTTGACAAAGTACAGCATCCCTTCCTGATCAAAACTCTTCAAAATGTAGGGATAGACGGCACATACCTCAATATTATCAAAGCCATCTATGAAAAACCCACCGCAAATCTCATTCTCAATGGAGAAAAACTGAAAGCTTTTCCGCTAAGGTCAGGAACAGGGCAGGGATGTCCGTTATCACCACTGCTATTCAACATAGTACTAGAAGTCCTAGCCTCAGCAATCAGACAACAAAAGGAAATTAAAGGCATCCAAATCGGCAAAGAAGAAGTCAAACTATCACTCTTCGCAGATGATATGATACTCTATGTGGAAAACCCAAAAGACTCCACTCCAAAACTGCTAGAACTTGTACAGGAATTCAGTAAAGTGTCAGGATATAAAATCAATGCACAGAAATCAGTTGCATTTCTCTACACCAACAACAAGACAGAAGAAAGAGAAATTAAGGAGTCCATCCCATTTACAATTGCACCCAAAACTATAAGATACCTAGGAATAAACCTAACAAAAGAGACTAAGAATCTATACTCAGAAAACTATAAAGTACTCATGAAAGAAATTGAGGAAGACACAAAGAAATGGAAAAATGTTCCATGCTCCTGGATTGGAAGAATAAATATTGTGAAAATGTCTATGCTACCTAAAGAAATCTACACATTTAATGCAATTCCTATCAAAGTACCATCCATTTTTTTTCAAAGAAATGGAACAAATCATCCTAAAATTTATATGGAACCAGAAAAGACCTCGAATAGCCAAAGGAATATTGAAAAAGAAAGCCAAAGTTGGTGGCATCACAATTCCGGACTTCAAGCTCTATTACAAAGCTGTCATCATCAAGACAGCATGGTACTGGCACAAAAACAGACACGTAGATCAATGGAACAGAATAGAGAGCCCAGAAATGGACCCTCAACTCTATGGTCAACTCATCTTCGACAAAGCAGGAAAGAATGTCCAATGGAACAAAGACAGCCTCTTCAATAAATGGTGTTGGGAAAATTGGACAGCCACATGCAGAAAAATGAAAGTGGATCATTTCCTTACACCACACACGAAAATAGACTCAAAATGGATGAAGGATCTCAATGTGAGAAAGGAATCCATCAATATCCTCGAGGAGAACACAGGCAGCAACCTCTTTGACCTCAGCCGCAGCAACATCTTCCTAGGAACATCACCAAAGGCAAGGGAAGCAAGGGCAAAAATGAACTATTGGGATTTTATCAAGATCAAAAGCTTTTGCACAGCAAAGGAAACAGTGAACAAAACCAAAAGACAACTGACAGGATGGGAGAAGATATTTGCAAATGACATATCAGATAAAGGGCTAGTGTCCAAAATCTATAAAGAACTTAGCAAACTCAACACCCAAAGAACAAATAATCCACTCAAGAAATGGGCAGAGGACATGAACAGACATTTCTGCAAAGAAGACATCCAGATGGCCAACAGACACATGAAAACGTGCTCCATATCACTCGGCATCAGGGAAATACAAATCAAAACCACCATGAGATATCACCTCACACCAGTCAGAATGGCTAAAATGAACAAGTCAGGAAATGACAGATGCTGGCGAGGATGCGGAGAAAGGGGAACCCTCCTACACTGTTGGTGGGAATGCAAGCTGGTGCAACCACTCTGGAAAACAGCATGGAGGTTCCTCAAAATGTTGAAAATAGAACTACCCTATGACCCTGCAATTGCACTGCTGGGTATTTACCCTAAAGATACAAACCTAGTGATCCAAAGGGGCACGTGCACCTGAATGTTTATAGCAGCATTGTGTACAATAGCCAAACTATGGAAAGAACCTAGATGTCCATCAACAGACGAATGGATAAAGAAGATGTGGTATATATACACAATGGAATACTATGCAGCCATCAAAAGAAATGAAATCTTGCCATTTGCGACGACGTGGATGGAACTAGAGGGTATCATGCTTAGCGAAATAAGTCAATCGGAGAAAGACAACTATCATATGATCTCCCTGATATGAGGGAGAGGAGATGCAACATGGGGGGTTAAGGGGGTAGGAGAAGAATAAGTGTAACAAGATGGGATTGGGAGGGAGACAAACCATAAGTGACTCTTAATCTCACAAAACAAACTGAGGGTTGATGGGGGGAGGGGGGTTGGGAGAGGGGGGGTGTGGTTATGGATATTGGGGAGGGTATGTGCTATGGTGAGTGCTGCAAAGTGTCTAAACCTGGCAATTCGCAGACCTGTACCCCTGGGGATAAAAATATATGTTTATAAAATGGTAAAAAAAAATAAATAAAAAAAAAATAAAGAAGTTAGACTGACCGGCCAGGGAAATGAGGTTGAGACAAAGTGAAAGTTATGTAAAGCTTTATTCTATGCCAAGCATTAGAAGTCAGACTGACCGGCCAGGGCCACCTCCTAAGAGAGCGATGCCCCTTGGTCTTACCGGCTAGTTTTTATAGGGCACAATTGTAGACATCTACATATGTGGCATTGGCTGATTGGTTGTCTCCTACCTGTGTGTTTTAGTAACGGTTACCTGGAACCAATACTAGTAACTGTTGAGGCATTTATTAAACAACAAAATGGCCTTGTTTTAGAATAGTTACCTGGAACCAATATAAACAAAATGGCCTTGTTTTAGGTGTGTGTTTTAGCAACAGTTACCTGGAACTGATAACAATAACTGTTGAGGCATTTATTAAACAACAAAATGTCTACCTAGGCAACATGGAGTCACTATGGCTAAGTAGGCCCAGGCAGGCTCTAGGGGTTTAACATGTTTTAATGTGGAATCGACCCCAACACCCTGAGCCTCATCAATCCCCTTAATCCTCCTGCCAGTTCTCCTAACTACTTGGCTCTTCTCTGAGTTCTAAGTCTTTCTATTCCTCAGCAGAACACAAGGGAAAGGGATTTAAAAATGCACTTTGATATTCACATCCACTTGTTTAACATGGTGTCTTTTTTAAAAAATTTCATTGATTTCCTTTTTAAGTGACCAGTATGCTCAACGTGGGGCTCTAACTCACAATCCTGAGATCAAGCACTGTGTGTTTTATCAACTGAGCCAGTCAGGTACACAGTATTCTTTTCATTTCTGATCATGAGTCACACTTGTCTATATTTGTTATATCCAATGTGGATAGTTGTTTCAGAATTTCATGGTGACACTTTGACCTTTCCTCCTCAAAGCCTACAGTTACATTGAAGGACTTCATGGATTAGACAGCTTCTTAGAACAGACAGTGTTGGTCTCTGCAGCCTGGAGAGTCACTCAGTATATGCACAATGAGCCCTGCTATGCTTCTCCAATTTTGCCAGAAAAAGGTTTATGCACTAAGTCAGAGGAGACCCTTTTCCTTCACCCCCAAGATGGGTACTCTGAGATTCCCAGTGGACTCACTATTGGAGGAGTGACCACTAAGATCCAACAAGGAGACAATCAGGGATGTCAATGGGGAGAGCAGAAAGTGTGCCCAGGTCTGGGATGGATTCAGAATGATCCAGAAGCAGGGCTAAGATTTGGAGAATACACCCGTATCCTATTTCAGCCTTTCCAGAGAAGAGACTTGGCTGAATTCACCAGGGATGTTTAAGGAGCTTACTGGGTAAATGATGTTATCACTCTCACTGAGTATTCCAGTAATCCTGCAATCATTTGTTTGTGTGAGTTCCCAGCTTATGCTTCTTTCAAATTCTCCTGCAGGGGACAGCAGGGTGACCTTGGGGAAGGAAGAGAGGGGAAGTCAATTTGTATGAAGCATCTTCTCTTCTTAATGGGTTAGAGAGGCATGAAAATGCCCAGGGACTCCATACTCTAGCCCAGAGCCTGAGGAGCCTGCATCCTGTGACAGTCCCCTCCATGGCCTGGAGAGTGCTTCTTGGGCTCCTCACTTATGGCTTAGATCAGGGGAGGGTACTCTTCATCCTTGAAGGGCACCTAAAATCAAGGTCTTGGGGTGGCCCTTGTCTCCAATAATAAAACTTGTCTCTCCTCTTGGTTTTAGGAGTGGATTCTCAGAATATGGTGACCCAGTTGCCATCACTAACCATTTCTCCAGGAGGAACAGTCACACTTACCTGTGCCCTTAGTTCTGGTTCAGTCTCTACGGATCACTACCTGAGCTGGTACCAGCAGAACCCAGGACAGCCTCCTCACATGATTATCTACAGCACAATCAACTGCCCCTCAGGGGTCCCTGACTGCTTCTCTGGATCCATCTCTGGGAACAAAGCTACCCTCATCATCACAGGGGCCCAGGCTGAGGATGAGGCTGACTATTATTGTGTTCTGTGTTTTGGTGGTTATACTTACACAGTGATTTAAATAAATGCGGAAGTGCAACCAGAACCTCCTCATGGGTTCAGAACTTCTCAGTTTTAGAGGCAGGAGAGAAAATGAGGGGGGGCAGTCAACAACACCATGGGAAGGGAGGCTCCCTGGCCCCATTCTCCTCTCCAGTGGTTCCTGGTCATATGCCCAATTCTCAACTTTACCAGGGTGTGTCCATCTCTCCAGTGTGACCCCAAAATCCCAGGCTTCATCCCTACTTCTCTGATTATAGCTATGGGGAGGGAGCTCACATCCAAAATATATCCACAAACAGATTTAGTGAGCTCACTGCTCCTTGCGAGATACTTCTTATTCAAATGACATTAATTATCATGTCCTCATTCAGTAATTTGATGATGGAGACAAAATCATATGGAACATGTCTTCATCTGGATAGACATGAGGTGGATCCATAGCCCATGTACTGTTCTGTTCCACATGCCAGATGCTTCTAGTCAGTGCACTGTGAAGATGATGAAGGAGAAGAAACATTTGGAACAGTTCATTGTGAATGCTACCTGAGAGAGTTCATTCTCTTCTGATATCAATGTTCCACAATTTTTAGTTCTTCTAATCTGGGTCATCACTTAATTAACTATGGCAGTGTTTACTTAATTAATAGTGAAATTCAAAAACTCTTTGAAAAGTTAATAACAAATATGTGACTTATTTGTAAAATTGCCTTTATTTTTTTTTCTTAATTTGGAAAGCATGTGCTCTTTGAGAAATTAGAAAATCCATCTATATGAGGAAGTCGGGTCACAGAAAGGCCATATAGCCCATTGATGTTTGTGGACTGACAGTGAGCTGAATGTTAGTCCTGCCCCAACATCATTTCCAGCCAGAGCCAAGGTTTGGCCAGTCGAAGTAGGGGGCACAGAGTGCCTTTCCCAGTTTCTGCTCAGTGAGGGCTCCCTGTTCTGTAATCCCCCAAAGTCACCAGGCTGTGGAGTTAGAATCTGTGTGTACTGCTGTGGACTTAGCAAATGTAGCCCATCTGGCTGGGCAGATGGTCATGCTCACTGTTCTGTGGTCCCAGATCCCAGCAGCTGCTTCCTGTCTGGTGCCTCCCAGTGGAGAAACTCTGAGGCTCATCCTCAGGCTCTAATCTAAGAACCAAGGATAGAACAGATTCTCCAGGAGGAAAAATTTCATGTAAGTAGTGCTCCCCTTTTGGTCACTGGAGAAGATAAAAGAGGCCTGGCCACTCAGCCCCAGCTTGGCACTCAGACATCTCTGTCATGCTCCCTTCTCACTGCTCATGCACAGAGGCCTCAGAGAACTGAGTTTGACATGTGTCATAATCAGATGACAAAAAGCGACAAGAAAATGATGTGATCCTCAGAGGGGACTGCTGGTGAAGGATCAATGAGGATGGAGTTGGAGTTGGAGGGAGATCCTGTAGCTATAGGTCTGATCCCTGGAAGGAGACATGGAAGGGAGGCTCAGGTAGGAAGAGCCTGGGACCACAGGTCTGTGCACGTCAACAGGGATATGGAAGGTCCTGGCACCTGAGGGGCATTTGTGGAGCCTTGTTCCCCCAGGGAAAGCCAGACTCTGATCCCTAAGCTCACATTTTCCTGCAACCAACAAAGGAGAAGTGGGGCTGTCAGTTACCTAGAGCCCTACCTGTAGGGTTTCCTGGAGGGAGAACTGAGACCTTCACTTCCACGGCCACTACAACTGACCTTTGCTACTGTGTGCCATCCTCAGGACAAAGGCTGTGCTGTCCTGCATTTGACTCCTCTTCCACATGGATTCCAAATTATGTGAAGCTGAGGTATCTCTGGGCATTAGAGGCTTTGTTGCTTGCAGATCTCTATGGGCACAGAGACCAGTGCCTCTGCCTCAGGCCACCTGCTTGATAGGGAAGGGTCTGTGGGAGAGCCACCCCATTTTATAGTCAGGTAAGGGGCCACAGTGCAGTATTCAGAGCTTGGAGTATCAGTCACTGCAGCCCTTCTTGTCTCTGAATTATTATAATTTTTCCACACTTTCACACCATGATCACCATGTGACACAGGACAACACACACATCACCTGCCCCCACCTGCTCTCTCACCTGCCTTCACCCATGTAAGTTAGGGCATCCCCATCTCTATGGGTATCACCCTCCAACCACCTGACACTCTCTCCTCCTTTTCCCAGAGCCTAAGGTACAGTCAGTCCCCTCTTGTGTCCATCTGAGGACATGTGACTTTTCCCTCTTTCCTCTGTTCTCATCTTCCTCCATGGGGGACCTGGGGTCCCCATTTGAGTCTGGATCCATGGATTCCTCCACTAATACAGGAATTCTGCTCATCTCTGAGCTGCAGTCTGAGGATGAGGCTGACTATTACTGTGCTGTAGGTCACTGGACTGGGTGCAGTTATACTCACTCACAGTGTCTCAGACAATGAGGCAGTGAGACAAAACCACTGCACACAGAAAATATGGCTTATTTTCAGTGAGAAAATTAAGTAGAGGCATGTGTGTCTTTTTTCCAGGGTCCTGGTCCTAGTTTGTGCTGACTCAGCAGTCCTCAGTGTGTGGGGCCCTGGATTGGAGGGTCACCATCTCCTGCATAGTATCATCTCCAAATCAGGTATGGTTTCTTGTGAACTGATACAAACTGCTCCCAGGAATGACCCCGAACACCTCATTCATGGTAATTACTATTACCATTCACTCTAGGGGGACAGAGGTCCATTCTTTGCTTCCAAGTCTGGCAGGCTGGAATCCTCATTATCAATGGACTCAAGGCTGATTTTTACACATCGATGTGGGTCAAGGTTCTCAGCGCTAACATCGTTCTCATGCCCATGGGAAACTGAGTCATATTCCTAGTTACTCCTCTGCCAAAAGCATGAACCACACAGCACCTGGCTACTCAGCTCTGGCTGTGATTTTTCTTATTCTGTTTCTTTCTTTCTTTCTTTTTTTTTTTTTTTTTTTTTGAACCCTCTGGGCCTGTGTCCATCCAGGGACACTGTCTGGTAGTGAGGTTCTTTCTCTTCTTCTACCCTCAGAGTCACTCAGGCCAGCTCATTCCTACACAAAGAGTCTCAAAGGAAATAGAAATTCCCTATCCTCAGGAATTGGGACAGTTTTGTTCTCAGCTCACATACAGTCAATAATTTTCTTCTGATTTGTCAAGAGATGAAACTTTCTGTGGGCTCTGAGTCTTTCTTTGGGCCTCAGCACCATCCTTGATGGCTTGGTGGATATGTCAGCTTTGTTTGCATCTGGAACCGAGATTACTTTAGCTTTAAACCAATGACAAGTTTGTTCATTTTCTGATTTTTGCAGGAAATACTTAAAATGATTTCAAAGTAAAAATGTTAAAATGTAAACAAAAAACAAACTAAGAAAACAAAACAAAACAAAATGATAACAGTCTAGAGAAACACCTGCAGGTGAATGTTTACAGAACCTATTCATAACACAAAACATGAAAACAACCAAAAATCTGCACACTGATTTTTTTAAAGTATATGTTTTATTTTTTTATTTTTATTTTTTTAAGATTTTATTTATTTATTCAACAGACAAAGATCACATGTAGGCAGAGAGGCAGGCAGAGAGAGGAGGAAGCAGGCTCCCTGCAGAGCAGAGAGCCTGAGGTGGGGCTCAATCCCAGGACCCTGGGATCATGAACTGAGCTGAAAGCAGAGGCCTTAACCCACTGAGCAACAAAGGTGTGCCTGCACACTGATTTTTATGCCAGTTTTATATAATGACCAAGACTTGAGGTGACACAGATATCCTCTAATTATGTTGCATATTCATTCACTGGGATCTTTTTTTAAATTTCTTTTCAGCGTAGCAGTATTCATAGTTTTTGCACCACACCCAGGGCTCCATGCAATCCGTGCCCTCTCTAATACCCACCACCTGGTTCCCCCAACCACCCACCCCTCGCCCTTTCAAAACCATCAGATTGTTTTTCAGAGTCCATAGTCTCTCATGGTTCACCTCCCCTTCTAATTTCCCTCAACTCCCTTCTCCTCTCCATCTCCTCTTGTCCTCCATGTTATTTGTTATGCTCCACAAATAAGTGAAACCATATGGTAATTAACTCTCTCTGCTGACTTATTTCACTCAGCATAATCCCTTCCACTCCCCTCCATGTTTCTACGAAAGTTGGGTATTCATCCTTTCTGATGGAGGCATAATACTCCATTGTGTATAGGGACCACATCTTCCTTATCCATTCGTCCGTTGAAGGGCATCTTGGTTCTTTCCACAGTTTGGCGACCATGGCCATTGCTGCTATAAACATTGGGGTACAGATGGCCCTTCTTTTCACTACATCTGTATCTTTGGGGTAAATACCCAGTAGTGCAATGGCAGGGTCATAGGGAAACTCTATTTTCAAATTCTTGAGGAATCTCCACACTGTTCTCCAAAGTGGCTGCACCAGCTTGCGTTCCCACCAACATTGGAAGAGGGTTCCCCTTTCTCCACATCCCCTCCAACACAGGTTGTTCCCTGTCTTGCTAATTTTGGCCATTCTAACTTGTGTAAGGTGGTATCTCAATGTGGTTTTAATTTGAATCTCCCTGATGGCTAGTGATGATGAAAATTTTTTCATGTGTCTGATAGCCATTTGTATGTCTTCATTGGAGAAGTATCTGTTCATATCTTCTGCCTATTTTTTTTTGAAGATTTTATTTATTTGACAGAGAGAGATCACAAGTAGGCAGAGAGGCAGGCAGAGAGAGAGAGAGGAGGAAGCAGGCTCCCTGCAGAGCAGAGAGCCCGATGCGGGGCTTGATCCCAGGACCCTGGGATCATAACCTGAGCCAAAGGCAGAGGCTTTAACCCACTGAGCCACCCAGGCGCCCCTCTTCTGCCTATTTTTTATATGATTGTCTGTTTTGTGTGTGTTGAGTTTGAGGAGTTCTTTATAGATCCTGGATATCAACCTTTTGTCTGTAGTGTCATTTGCAAATATCTTCTCCCATTCCATGCCTCTTTGTTTTCTTGACTGTTTCCTTTGCTGTGCAGAAGCTTTTGATCTTGATGAAGTCCCAAAAGTTCATCTTCGCTCTTGTTTCCCTTGCCTTTGGAGACATATCTTGAAAGAAGTTGCTGTGGCTGATATCGAAGAGATTACTGCCTATGTTCTCCTCTAGGATTCTGATGGATTCCTGTCTCAATTTGAGGTCTTTTATCCATTTTGAGTTTCTCTTTGTGTATGGTGTAAGAGAATGGTTGAGTTTCATTCTTCTACATATAGCTGCCCAGTTTTCCCAGCACCATTTATTGAAGAGACTGTCTTTTTTCCACGGTATATTTTTTTCCTGTTTTGTCGAAGATTAGTGGCCAATAAAGTTGAGGGTTCATATCTGGGCTCTCTACTCTGTTCCACTGGTCTATATGTCTGTTTTTATGCCAGTACCATGCTGTCTTGGTGATCACAGCTTTGTAGTAAAGCTTGAAATCAGGTAATGTGATGCCCTCAGTTTTATTTTTGTTTTTCAACATTTCCCTAGTAATTCGGGGTCTCTTCTGATTCTATACAAATTTTAGGATTATTTGCTCTAGCTCTTTGAAAAATAACGGTGGAATTTTGATCAGAATGGCATTAAAAGTATAGATTGCTCTAGGCAGTAGAGACATTTTAACAGTGTTTATTCTTCCGATCCAAGAGCATGGAATGGTCTTCCATCTTTTTGTGTCTTCTTCAATTTCTTTCATGAGTGTTCTGTAGTTCCTTGAGTACAGATTCTTTACCTCTTTGGTTTGGTTTATTCCCAGGTATCAAATGGTTCTTGGTGCTATAGTAAATGGAATTGATTCTCTAATTTCCCTTTCTGTATTTTCATTGTTAGTGTATAAGAAAGCCTTGATTTCTGTACATTGACTCTGTATCCTGCCACGTTGCTGAATTGCTGTATGAGTTCTAGTAGTTTGGGGGTGGAGTCTTTTGGGTTTTCCATATAAAGAATCACGTCATCTGCAAAGAGAGAGAGCTTGACTTCCTCATTGCCAATTTGGATACTATTGATTTCTCTGTGTTGTCTGATTGCTGTTGTTAGGACTTCTCATACTATGTTGAACAAGAGTGGTGAGAGTGGGCATCCTTGTCTTGTTCCGGATCTCACAGGAAGGCTGCAAGCTTTTTCCCATTGAGGATGATATTTGCTGTGGGTCTTTCATAGATAGATTATATGAAGTTCAAGAATGTTCTCTCTATCCCTATACTTTGAAGCGTTTTATTCAGAAACTGATGCTGGATTTTGTCAAATGTTTTTTCTGCATCAATTGAGAGAACCATGTGGTTCTTCTCCCTTCTCTTATTAATTTGTTCTAACACATTGATTGATTTACCAATGTTGAACCATCCTTGTAGCCCAGGGATGAATCCCACCTGGTCATGGTGGATAATCTCTTTAATGTGCTGTTGGATCCTGTTTGCTAGGATCTTATTTAGAATATTTGCATCCATATTCATCAGTGATATTGGTCTGAAATTCTCCTATTTGGTAGGGTCTTTGCCTGGTTTGGGGATCAGGGTAATGCTGGCTTCATAAAAAGAGTCTGGAAGTTTTCCTTCTGCTTTAATTTTTTGAAACAGCTTCAGAAGAAAGGTGTTATTTCTTCTTTGAAAGTTTGGTAGAATTCCCCAGGGAATCCATCAGGTCTTGGCCCCCCCCCTTTTTTGGGAGGTTTTTGATCACTGCTTCAATCTTATTTCTAGATATCGGTCTATTTAGGTTGTCAATTTCTTCCTGGTTCAATTTTGGGAGTTTTTAGTTTTCCAGGAATGCATCCATTTCATCTAGGTTGCTTAGCTTATTGGCATATAACTGTTGATAATAACTTCTGATGATTGTTTCTACTTCCTTGCTGTTAGTTGTGATGTCTCCCTTTTCATTCATAATTTTATTAATTTAGGCTTTCTCTCTTTTCTTCTGGATTAGTGTGGCCATGGTTTATCAATCTTTGATTTTTTCAAAACACCAGCTTCTAGTTTCATTGATATGTTCTACTGTATCTCTGGTTTCTACCTCATTGATCTAATCTCTAATCTTGATTATTTTCCTTCTTATGTGTGGATTTGGTTTGATTTGTTGTTGATTCTCCAGTTCTTTAAGGTGTAGAGACAGCTGGTGTGTTCTGGATTTTTCAATTTTTTTTGAGGGAGGCTTGGATGGCTATGTATTTCCCCCTTAGTACCGCCTTTGCTGTATCCCATAGGTTTTGGACCGAAGTGTCTTCATTCTCATTGGTTTCCATGAATTGTTTCAGTTCTTCCGAGATCTCCTGGTTGATCCAAGCATTCTTAAGCAAGGTGGTCTTTAGCTTTTCCTTCGGAACTTTTCCTTGTGATTGAGCTCCAGTTTCAAAGCACTCAGTCTTTTGGTATCAGTTGAGTCCTGATTTGTGACCCAGTATGTGGTCTATTCTTGAGAAGGTTCCATGTGCACTTGAGAAGAATGAGTATTCTGTTGTTTTAGGGTGGAATGTTCTGTATATTTCTATGAGGTCCATCTGGTCCAATGTGTCATTCAATGCTCTTGTTTCTTTATTGATTTTCTGCTTTGATGATCTGTCTATTTCTGAGAGAGGCGTGTTAAGATCTCCTACTATTAATATATTCATATCAATATGACTCTTTATCTTGATTAACAGTTTTCTTATGTAATTGGCTACTCCCATATTGGGGGCATAGATATTTACATTGTTAGATCATCTTGGTGGATAGTACCTTTAAGAATGATGTATTGTCCTTCTGTATCTCTGATTACACTCTAGTTTAAAATCTAATTTATCTGATATGAGAATCTCTACCCCGGCCTTCTTTTGAGGCCCATGGCATGAAAGATGTTTCTCCATCCCTTCACTTTCAGTCTGGGTGTATCTTTAGGTTCAAAATGGGTCTCTTGTAGACAACATATGAATGGGTCCTTTTGTTTTATCCAATCTGCAACACTGTGTCATTTTATGTGGGCATTTAGGCCATTCACATTGAGAGTGATTATTGACAGATACGTTTTTATTGACATCATGTTACTTTTGAAGTCTTTCTTTCTGTAGATTGTCTCTGTATTTCTGTTCAATGATATTCTTAGGATTTTTCCTCTTTTATAGAACCCCCCTTTAATATTTCCTGTAGTGTCGGCTTGGTGTTTGTATAGTCTTTTAAGCCTTGCCAGTCTTGGAAACTCTTTATTTCTCCACCCGTTTTGAATGTTAGTCTTGCTGGATAAAGTATTCTTGGCTGCATGTTCTTCTCCTTTAGTGCCCTGAATATATCTTGCCAGCCCTTTCTGGCTTGCCAGGTCTCTGTGGACAGGTCTGACGTTATTCTGATGGGCTTTCCTCTGTAAGTAAGGAGCCTCTTTTTCCTAGCTGCTTTCAAGAGATAGTATCTACAATTATGATTCCTCAATTTGACTACGAGGTGCCTTGATGGTTTTTTGGAATCTATAATCTATGGTGGAGATCGTTCTGCCTCTAGTACATGAACCTTGGTTCCATTCGAGAGATTGGGAAAAATTTTCATGAAGAACTTGTTCCACTATATCTTCTAGACTTCTTTCTTTCTCCTCCCCTTCAGGATTCCAATAATTCTGACGTTGGGACGTTTCATGGCATCATTTATTTCCCCGATTCTGTTTTTGTGGCTTCTAAGCTGTTTGTTCCAGGCTTCCTCCTGATCCTTTCTCTCTATCTGTTTTTCCTCCAGATCACTAATTCTATCTTCTGTCTCAGTTACTCTAGCTTTTAGAGAATTTAGATTAGATTGGAACTCATTGAGAGCATTGTAAACCTCATCCCTGGTAGCTTTCAGCTCTGCCCTGACATTGTGAACATCATCCCTGGTGGCTTTCAGTTCGTCCCTAATGAATTCCGTTTGGTCATTCATTGCTTTCTCCAACCTAGCTATTGCCTGGATAATTGTTAGCCTGAATTCTCTTTCCGACATATTGTCTATGTTGATAGCCGTTAGCTCTGTTGCAGAAGGTGCATCCTCTGTATTTTTCTTCTGTTGGGCATTCCTCCTCCTAGTCATTTTGCTGAGAGATGACTGAACAGATATAGCTGGATGTATCAACCGTGGTGCAGTCTAGGTGCACCCTGGAATGCTTCTGAGCAATCAGGCTTCCCCACCCAAATGAGAGAAAAAAGAAAAGAGAAATAAAAAAAAGAGAGAGAGGAGACAGCGGAAAAAAAGGAAGATAAAAGAGAAGGTTCGGCCCAAATGGGCCCCAAGGTAAGATTGATGAAGTAACCAAACAGAAACAGACAAACAAAAAGACTGATAAAAGTATATGACAAGAGGAAAAAAAAATATATGCAAATAAAGGAAGAACCTCGTCAAAAAGAACCCCAAGTATAATATTTATATACTATCAGGACAGAGGCAAAAACACAGAAACACTGGTGGAAGAAAAAGATGGGAGAGTGGATATAAATTCTGTGTGGGCAAGGAAGGTTGTTTTGATTCTTCCTGGATGTATCTTGATATCTTTGTTAAAGGACTCAACTTTCCTAAGATAAAGCGGGATTAAAAATTCGTTTACCTATAAGGGTAGCATTGATTGGGGAAAGGGGATTACCTTGAAGTTTAACTCCATATGAATATTATAAAATAAAAATAAAAAAGGAATAAACTAGATTAAACTAAACTAAAATTTAGAAAAAAAACTAAAAAATAGAAATGCAAAAGAAAAACACAGGTGTATGTATCACAAAGTTCATTTTAAGGTTATTATGGAATTTGATGTACTGGACATCTCACTGTGATGGTAAATAAATTAACAAATTATCTATATAAAAAATGAACCAGAATAGTGGGAACCAGTTCAAAATAAAAGTTGTCCTATGAAGTAGTGGTGGTTGTTCTCTTGTTGTCTTTTTTTTTCTTTTTCTTTCCTGGTTGGTTTTCTGGGGGAGGGGCTGCCACGTGGGTTTTCAGTCAATGATGTTCCCTGAATTCAGTCTTCCCGCCCCCCTCAAGGGGCTCTGAGGAAACCGGTTTTTTTCAGGCTTTTGTTCTCTGGAGGTTTTTATGTTTGTTCACTTTCTCTCTCTCTCTCTCTCTCTCTCTCTCTCTCTCTCTCTCGCCTTGACCGCTTTTGATGGTTTTTGTAGGTTTAGAGGAAAGGAAACTGCACCCTGACCTGCCTCTTAGATAGAAGCCTCAGCCTGGTCCTCTGTGGGTGCTGCAGAGTCCATATAAATTCCCCCTTGGCTGCTGTCAGAGCAGGTCCCGAGTCGCGGTCCCTGGGAACGCAGGATCTTCTGCTTGTACCCAAAACGCCGGCAGTGGCAGCTGTCTGGGCAGCTCCAGACTGCCAGAGAGGTTCCAAACAGTGATCACACACTGAGATTTTCCCGATGGCCCAGGCTGGGAGTGCCTGGTCCTTCGGTGTCTAAGAGTGCCGGGCTTGCACGCACCTCTCTCAGGGGAGGGTGTGGGTCGTGCACGCATCTCAGGCTCTGAAACAATGGTAAGGGTCTAAGAGTGCTGGGCTGGGCCTTCCTGCACCTCACTCAGGGGAGGGTGAGGGGTGCATGTGTCTCAGGTTCTGTAGCACCACTCCGTGTTCTGCCATCTGGCGAGGCTCCCAGCCCCACACAGGAGCCAGACCCCACGCTTTCTTGGGCACGCTGGCAGCTCAGGGACCAAGACCTGGTTTCTCTGCCGCACTCTCTCTGGCTCAGTGCCAGGGGAGGCTGTCCTGGGTCCAGGGACTTAAGTCCCTGTCCCTAGCCACCCGATTCCCACAATTTCCACGCCCCTGTGATCCTTTGCTCTTTCTGAGTGCTTTCAACCAGTCTCCAAGTTAATGCTGGTTCCCAGATGCAGGGCACTCTCGTATTAGGGGTATTACTTTCCAACCTGTCGCCTCTGGTGGCTCCCTCCCCCTTTTGTTTATCTTCCAATATCAGTCTGACGTTCCCACTCCGCTTTACCTGTCCACTGGCATCTTCTGCCCCTGTAGAGATCCAGACATGTATAATTCTGATCTCAGGCTGATTTCATGGTTGATCGGAGTTCTTTGGTAGGTAATCAGCTCACTTTAGGGTACGCCTAAAATGGCGCCTCCTCCTACTTCCTCGCCATCTTGTCTCCCCCCTCATTCACTGGGATCTTAATCAAAATTTAAAATTAAGTAACTTTTGAGTCAAAAATATATATGATATGGTTTCACTTATTTGTGGAGCATAACAAATAGCATGGAGGACATGGGGAGTTAGGAGAAAGCAGTTGGGGGAAATTGGAAGGGGAGGTGAACAATGAGAGACTATGGACTCTGAAAAACAATCTGAAGGGTTTGAAGAGGTGGGGGGGTGGGAGGTTGGGGGAATCAGGTGGTGGGTATTAGAGAGGGCACGGACTGCATGGAGCACTGGGGTGTGGTACAAAAAATGAATACTGTTATGCTGAAAATAAATAAAATGATTGAAAAAAAAAAAAGATTTGTGCTAATGCGGCCAATTCTCTACAGATGTCTTGAGACAATTGCAGGATTCTCCAGGATCTGCCCAGAAGTGCATTGCTGGGGTAGATGCACACACTATCTGCAACTCTATCTGTGATGCCAGATCGCGATTGGCAGTGATTTTACCAAATTCCGCTCTCACCCAGAATTGGCGGGATGAGGGACTGCCCGATTTCCTTGCATCATTTACTGTCAGACTTTAATTTTTGCTAATCCGGCGGTTGTGAAATGACATCTCATTGTGGTTTTATATCTCCCTGCTGACTAGAGAGGTTGAGTTTGTTTATGTATGGTGATTGTTCATTCATTTTGCCTTTTCGATGGAATAGAATCTGTTTTGCCCACTATTATACTAAGCTGTTTGTTCTTATTGATTTGTAGTTTATTGCATATTCCGAAAAGCAATTCATTGTCAATTTCATATGTACAAATATTTCTTCCTCATTTTGGCTTCTCTTTACACCGCTCTATGGTTTCTTTTGATACATTGAAGCTCTCCAGTTTAATGCAGACAATTTTTTTCTCTTCATTGTATGTGCTTTTGTGTTTTTTTTTTTTAATAAATCCTTTCATACCTTGAGGCCATGAAAAAATATATATATGGATTTTAAATACATATTTCTCAGGGAAGAAGAACTTATAAAAGGCTCATTCTTATCATTGTTATTATATTACATTTTGGAAGGGCAGGAATCTAGAAGTGTTAGAAAGGTTAGTGATTGACAGAAGGTAGAGGAAGGTGGAGGAAGAGGGTGAATGTATGAAGCACAGTAATTGTATTTACGGTGGTGTCACTCTTGTACATGACACTGTGATGATGTTCACATTACAATGCTGCATAATCACAGCTCACTAAAATCTGGGGCAGAGTAACAGTACCTTAGTGCATGCATAAAAGTCATTTAGGATATGGGGGGTCCATGATGGAGTACACAGGGTGATATTATACCATCTGCTGCTACAAATTTGTGAACCAGCCTCACAGAAGGGCTGGGACAGAAAGGTCCTGACCTGAGGGACTTTGGAAAGGAGGGGAACCTGTAGGTCCAAAGAGAAAACTGATTGTATGAGAGCCCCTTACTCCACGTGAGGCAGTTGTGTCCCATGGAGTAAGTGATCAATAATTGTAATGTTTCTGGTTTGTGCTTGCAATTGAACAATGAGGTCAATGGTCATAGATGGTGAAAGCTAGTGTTCTCCATTCAGGAAGGGAAGTTCAAGTTTTGTGTGGGTCTCACCTTCTCCATAGCCAATGACATGTTCAGATTCATGCTTGGGGTTTTATTTATGGTTGTAAGTCACACTTCAGCTGCAACCATCAAGAAATTTTGAACAGTAAAGATTTATTACTTATAAGACCTAGAAATTACACAGCAGACCTAGGGCCACAGTGGACATGATAGGCAGAGGAAAAGCCAGCCTAAGCCCTACCACCAGGAATGTAGAAAGAGACTCAGCAGACAGAATAAGGAGTTGGGGATGTGAGACACAGAGAGAGACAGAGAGACCAACTTTCTTGGGTCCCACACTGAGTGTTCACATGGGAAGGTGCACTAGTGTACCTGGTTCATCACCCACAGCAGTGGTTCCAACCAAGTCTGGGTCAGGGGTCACTTCCATTGGTATTTCTTCTGTCTGTATCTGTCAGTACCTGATTTTTCTCAGACCACTTGATCTAACAGTATCACATGCTTGTGTTCAGTTAAAATTTAGATAAATCCTTTGCTAGTGTAGTCTCACTCTGTTAATGTTGCACTGGATAAATTTCATGCTCAGAGATAAACGGCTCTTAGTGAAGAATTTGAATGAGGATGAAAAAATAGAATCAGGCCATGCCCTCAGGAGAGTGCAGAATGACTCATCAATGCTCCTGGTCTGAGTGTTTCAATTTGAGGCTGGGATTCAGGCCCCATTTGCAGGTTGGAATTGTGTTTTCTATTCTAGGATCAACAGCCGAATATGAAAATTAGAAGTAATGTTATTTACAATCGTGTTAAAAATATGAAACACATAAGGATAAATCTGAGAGAATTTGAAAATCTTATGGGCTAAAAACTAAAAAGAAAATAATAAGAAACATTAAAGATATAAGTAAACTACAAATACATCTTTCTCGTGGGTCAAATATTCAATGTGGTGGAGATAACAATTCTCCCAGAACTGACTGATACCTTTGTTGCAAAAACTTCTAGTAAATGCACTTGCAATGGTGGGGAAGTTCTGAAAAAAAAATAGAAACACTAAAAAATTCTGTGACTGAATTTTAGCCTGGGGAGAATCCTGCATTCCATCCACAGGGCCTGCCTGTGGCTGAGGAGAAGGACACTCAGAAAGTGGTTTGAAGTCAGAGGAAGTGAATCTGGGTGTAGCATGGTCACACTGCTTCTGCCTAAGACATAGATGGGTAGTGGACCCACTGTCTTGAGGGCTAATTCACAAAGTGTGGGTGCAGAAGACCTGGGAGTGGGGGCCCCTGTTTACTGAGCCTGTGCAGACTCCTACAATGTGCATCTGTGCTGACAGTTCTGTTCATCACCTCTACTTGTTGAAGGACCCTGGAGTTGAGACCTGTTGGAGAACTGCAACCAAAAGGGCACTATACAGGGGCGCCTGGGTGTCTCAGTGGGTTAAAGCCTCTGCCATCAGCTCAGATCATGATCCCAGAGGCCTGGGATCGAGCCCTACATAGGGTTCTCTGCTCAGCAGGGAGCCTGCTTTCCCCTCCTCTCTCTCTGCCTGACTCTCTGCCAACTTGTGATCTCTGTCTGTCAAATAAATAAATAAATTTTTTTTTAAAAAGGCACTTTACTGAGAAAGGCCCAATCTGATTCAGAAGCTTTGACTCTACTTCCAAGTGATCCAAATGGAACCTGCACCCATAATTCCTGAGAAGACAATCTGAAGAAACTGATCATAGAATAGATCACCTCCAACAAATGCCTTGGTCTATGTCAAAAAAGCATGAGGTTGTATCCCTACAACATATGGGGTGTTGTTTGTCTGGACTTGTGGGTGTGTATGTAGTGGGAAGTATGCTTATGGGGGAAATCCCGTGTTCCCTGACATAGGCTTCCTCAAGACTCACATTCTTATGGCTTCCGTTGGACTCAGGATTCAGATTTCCCTGTTCCCCAACACTTATCATAGATTATTTCAGAGAAAAGAACCCAGGAAGGGGCCAGAAAGTTGGAGCTTATGATATAGATATGGAGTAGAGAAATAGACTGAGACAACTCTGCCTTAGTTATGGGACCTAAGGAACAAGACTATGGATTGTCTACACCACATTCTGGATTCCCCTCTTCCTCACTGTCCCTAACACAACACAGGTAAGGGATCCTGATGCTCATGCACATGGAGGCATCCCTCCCCAGGTGTGCCTCACTCCCTCCACTGTGTGGACCCTCTCCTGGGATCACAGCACCTCTCCCTGCTGACTTGGCCTTCCTCATGGACTGGGATCCCAGGACAGAAAGTCATTATCTACTGCCCTGGAAGAAGCAACCACAATGTGGCTCAAAATGTAATTTTGACTCATCAGCACTTGATATGTCCTCAAAACTCTGGGCCCATAACAACAACCACATACTCTTGGGATATTTGTTCTCTTTATTGTTTCCATGTCACTCTTGATTGCATCTTAGGGATGAAGCTGAACACCACTAATGGACACAATGAAAAGGTCCCAGTATCCTTCCTATGCCTCAGGCATGTGGGTGGGGGAGTGAGATTCAAGCTTCATGAGCACAATAGCCAATTTCATCTCTATATGCGGACAATGTTAGGTTGATTGTTTCTCCTTTTTTTGTCAGTGCTTCCTCATCTGATCAAGAAAGGAAATGAAAAATTAGTTTATATCTGGGCTTCTATAAGTCCCACCCCCACCTCCATACATACAGTGAGTGCAGGTACAGCTGGAAATTACTCTGTTTATACTCAGATTTAAGCCATCTCATACTCAGTAGTTCAAACCTTTCTGCAACCTTGTTGGCAGTCCCAAGTTTTGTTCTCTGAATCCTCAAGTGATATAGCCTTTGGATAAAGTGAGCAGAGTCCCCAGATCTCCTCTCTCCACATAGTTTTTCTTTCTTTTTTTTTAAAGATTTTATTTATTTATTTGACAGAGAGAGAGATCACAAGTAGACAGAGAGGCAGGCAGAGAGAGGGGAAGGGAAGCAGGCTCCCTGCTGAGCAGAGAGCCTGATGTGGGACTCGATCCCAGGACCCTGAGATCATGACCTGAGCCGAAGGCAGCAGCTTAACCCACTGAGCCACCCAGGCGCCCCATAGTTTTTCTTTTTAAAGATATATTTATACTTACTTACTTACTTGTTTGTTTATTTATTTATAGAAAGTGATACTGTGAGGGGAGGGACAGAGGGAGAGAGAGAATACCAAGCAGACTCTCATGACCGTAAATCATGATTTGAGCTAAAATCAAATACTAGACACTCAACCAACCAGGCCACTCAGCACCACTCTCATATTTTATATCAGACTGGTTCCAGGCTCTGCAGACATACATCAATAATTTGAGGGTCTGAGCTCCAGAAATTTATCATCTACAGCAGAAGAAACAGCAGTATATGGATGAATATTATGGCCTGGCAACAAAAGCATCCAGATTGAAACCCTAAACACATATAAGAAACATGATCTGGACCTGGGAGTTTTTGTTTCATTTTCCTCTCAGTTAGAATCTCTGGCTTCAGGTCTATCAAGGAATAAATCCAGAGGGTCTCTTACTTCCTGTCCTAAGATGAAGCTGACCTCTGAGTGCAAACATGAGACAATGTGGCCACAATATTCCAGATGAATGAGGAATCAAGATTCAGTCTCCCTCCACTCCCTGTGTCCCCTTCACTTTCCAGATATGTACTGCACCTAACTACACATCGTCTACAAACTGTCCTCATCCTCTCAATATATACCCCCAAATCTAGGCCTTGCCAACTACACTTTGTGATACTGTCTCACACTCACAGAAGTTCTTTGATGCCAGGGTGGATATAGGAGCCACTTGAGGATTTGACAAGAAGACACAGGATCTGATAAAGTTAATGAAAAAAAAAAAAAAAAACTACAGATGCTTCACTGAGTTGAACACTGTGAACATGTGAACACGATTTACAACATGAATGAGGAGGATGGTGGAAGGTGGTCCATGGGAACAGATGCAGCTTCTGCAGGAGATTGGGCTGACTAAGCAAGTTTAGGGGGGAAGGAGATACTGAAGAATGGAGTATGATTTTAAGGCTGCCTTTAGGAACTGGATGGAATGTGAGTGAGCCCTTGGGGAGAAGCTTTGTGGGTAAGGGTGTAGAGATGAGTCCCCAAGCTCACCCCTATGTGCAAAGTATCAACAGCCTCAGTGTTGCCACAGGTCATTCCTCTCCAGATTACAAGGCAGGGGGTGGGGAGATCTTGCTGGGCTCTTTCAGATAGTTATCCAAGATTTCCCTTCTCATGACCCTCTTTTCCTCATGCCGATTTCCATATAGGGATAAAATGCCTCATTATTCCCACATAACACATCCTCACAAGATCTCCAGAATGAGAGAGCTGTCTTTCTGGACTCACTATGTAGGAATCTGGCCTTCTGGAGGACTTAAGCAGAAAATACACACCAACTTCTTTGATATCATGATGGTGATATCAGAAAGGTAATTGTCTGATTTCTTGGGTGAAACACAAAGCTCATCCCTGGAATTGGAGCTGGGGTCAATCACGTGTTGACATGTATTGGAGATGGGGGCCCAGATAGGAGAGGGAAAGGTCAAAATATTTGCTCAAGGGTCCTCACCATAGACATCACTCATCACTCCACCAATGATGCCGTCCACCCTCATCACTTGTTCATGTTAGTATTATGCACTGAGAACTACCCAGGGGACAGGGACCATGGGTTGCTTTCTCATAAAGTTGTATTTCCTACACCCAGACATTTCTAATCTCTTTTAAAACATAAGACATCTCATGAGCATCTCTTACATCTATCCCCCTATCAGATGAGGACCATTCTCAGAGGTCCAGCACAGACCACTCTTGACACATACTCCATGAAGGGTCCCCTTCTTCTGCCATCCCAGTAAGTGATCTTCCAGGTCACCTCAGAGTCATTGATGAGCATCTACACCTCACAGGAGGTGCTCTCATACTCACCATCTTCTATGTCCTGGGAGTAGAAATCAGAGTTAGCCTGACTCAAAGAGCCATATATCTGAGTCTCATACAAATAGACAATGGACAAGTGTGAAATATTGAACTCATATATTAGTGAAGATACCAATAAAATGGTGATGCTTAAAAAGCAGGTAAAAAATCAAAGTATGTGCAGTTCACCAAGGAAATAGGTTTTGAAGAAATATTTTGTTATGTTGGAGATACACTGCTAATTTTAACAAGTGAGAAATCACATAAGAGGAAAAAAAACGTTTTTCCTCCATGGATAGGGACATGTCTTCATGGGGGCAAGTCAGTGCTCTTCACTTAATTCTGACCTAAAAGGAATCTGTGTAGAGACACAACCACAGCTCTGACCCATAAACAACCAAGAGAGCCATAGATAAACTCATCCTGAAGAGTCTGAGTAGAACATGCAGTCTTCCCTGAGGTGATGAGGTGACATAGGGAACACATAGAGTCAGGAAGTTGAGGATATCATTTGCATGGATTGGCCCTAATGCAGGGGACAGTGGGCAGAGGAGTGAGGAGGCAGAAGCTATGTTTGATGGGCTCTGGTCCCCTGTCATACAATGGTGTGTCTGAGGCTGGACACCAGGGGATGCTCAGGGCCCATTTATGAGGGTTCACAGTGAGTGATCAGAACTGGGACCTGCCACCTGGCACTGCTTGTGACTTCAACTCAGGGTTCACATCTGTGACCACCCAGCCCACATCTTCAGGCAGAGGAACCTGACTCAAGGCCATTGAGGAGTCAGAAAGATGAGGATCTCATTTGCATGGATAGGCCCTCCCTCTCCCATAGAATGAAGAGGGGTACAGATTAGGGGAGGCTCTGTTCAGTTCTAGGGCCACAGAAGGCTGGACCTGCAATGACTTCCATCATGGTCTGGTGCCCTCTCCTCTTCACCCTCCTGGCTCA
Source organism: Lutra lutra (assembly GCF_902655055.1). Classification (NCBI taxonomy): domain Eukaryota; kingdom Metazoa; phylum Chordata; class Mammalia; order Carnivora; family Mustelidae; genus Lutra; species Lutra lutra. The sequence goes on along the minus strand of NC_062289.1, from coordinate 70,038,456 downwards.
CTGCACAGATGACTGGATGTGGGGACAGGGGAAGGGACCCTGGGAAGACATATGTTGTCCTAATTCCTCCTCTTGTCTCTATACTCCAGCATCATTCTCTCTGTATCTCTCCCCCTTGCAGGGTCCTGGGCCCAGTCTGTGTTGACTCAGCCACCTTCCGTGTCTGGGTCCCTGGGCCAGACAGTCACCATCTCCTGCACTGGAAGCAACTCCAACATTGGAAATTATGCTCTTGCCTGGTATCAACAACTCCCAGGCACACCCCCTAAAACTGTTATCTATTGGGATGATAGCAGACCCTCTGGGATCCCCATTCGATTCTCTGGCTCCAAGTCTGGCATCTCAGGCACCCTGACCATCACTGGACTCCAGGCTGAGGATGAGGCTGAGTATTACTGCTCAGCATGGGACAATAGTCTCAGGGCTCACACAGTGCTCCAGACCTGTGGGGAAGTGAGACAAAAACCTGCCCTCCTCACAGTGATGGGGTTACCTTATGCAGACACCACCTTCTGCTGTGACCACTGCTTCCCTTTTTGTTTGATGTAAAACTGGGGTCTGAAACCCACCCCTGTGAACTTTCTTTAGTATGTATCCTCATCTTCTCAGTTCTGTTGCTGAACCCTGTCCATGTAGACATCTGTTTCATGCAAACTGAACCTTAATTTCTGGATGCTGGGGCAGGTTACTCCAGGAAGACTCCCTGAAGATTATGCTAATGATTGAGGGCTGCCATAGTGTAAAACCACAGCCTAGATGGCTAAATCAATGTATCATTATTTTCTCACAGTTCTGGACCCTGATTGTCCAAATTCAAGGTGTTATCAGTTTTGATTTTTTTTTTTTTTGAGATCCTCTCTTTGGTTTGCAGATAGTCAAGTGTTTTTGGGTCCTCACGTGGCCTTTCCTCTGCATGCTCAAATCTAGAGTCTCTACCTCTTTTTATAAAGACACCAGCCCTATTTCTTCGGATAGCAACTTTATGACCTCATTTACCCATAATTACATCCTTCAGTGCCTTATCTCCAAACATGACAATATGAGTTAGAATTTCCATATCAGATTTTGAGAAGACACAGTTCAGTCCATATCAAGGGGTGAGGACAGACACCAGGACCACAGAGTCCACCTGTGCCTACCTCAGGATACTCAAATGTCCAGATCCCTCACTATATTCCAGACTTGGGTCTAGGAGCTCATCTCACAGTGCAGGAAATACAGGGTGGGTCTCTATGCTCAGAGGAATTACCTAGGGGAAGAGAGAGGACACACAAGCAAAATATATTGTGTCTCAAACTGACTTCCCACATGGGGATGAAATGTCTCTGCAGTCCCAGATAACAACCACAGAACAAAGCTTCTGGATGAGAGGAACTGGCCCTCCCCTGCTTTCAGGATGACCGGACCAGATCACTCCACTATCTTCCTTGACAATATGGTGACCAGGGAGAGGATTGTCTGATTGGTTTGGTTTGGGTAATACAGGACATGTTTTGTTGACTAACCATGTAGCTGAGAGACTTGGGGTCCAAATAGGAGAGGAAAATGATGGAAGTTTCACCAAATAGCTTCTCACCATCTGCATTCTCTTCCCTTCACCTTTCTTCTTTTTTTTCAGACAAATTAGATTTTATTTATTTTTTTTATTGTATTTTGTTCACCCTCTTTGAAATTAAGGTTGGGATATAGGCTGTGGACTCTGGTATCTGGAGTACAGGAAACAGGCCTGGCTGTTCCCACTCCTTAAAACTACACATTGTTTCCCTGAGCAGTCTGTTGTCTCTGCACCCATTCAATATCAGGGCAAGACACCCTTACTTCCAAGCACAATGTGCTGATCAGAAGTTAAGGCAGTCTCATGAGGGGTAGAAAGCAGAAAAAATGTTGCTCATAGGATGGCCTCCTAAGTTCCCAGAAACTTCAGTGTGGCCACTTCCAAACACACCACACCTGGCTCCTCTCCTCCACCAGTCCCTCTGTCAGGTGAGGACCAGACTCAGGTACAAGTACAGAAACCACTTCTTTTGTCCACACACTTCATACAGGCCTCCACCTGCTCCCAGGCTCCCTCGGTCACCTCTGTGTCATTGCTGAGTTTCCCAAACTCATAGAGTCCTGGTTACAGTGATTGAAATCACAGTCTTTCTGACACTGATTCCACTATGACTTTGCCCCTCTGGGACACAAAGCCAACTATTAAGAGTTACAATTGAACTCTCCTAGTTTTTCCCCACCTTGGGCTCACCTTGTCGGTATCTTTCCAGAATGCTCCCTTTTAATTAATGGTACGTTATGGGGTGCCTGGGTGGTTCAGTGGGTTAAGCCACTGCCTTCGGCTCAGGTCATGATCCCAGGTCCTGGGTTCAAGCCCCGCATCAGGCTTTCTGCTCGGCAGGGAGCCTGCTTCCTCCTCTCTCTCTGCCTGCCTCTCTGCCTACTTGTGATTTCTCTCTGTCAAATAAATAAATAAAATCTTTAAAAAAATAATTAATGGTACGTTATATCTTCAGGTTTTGTGTCATTTATTTTTCCCAGTTCTAGTCTCTTCCTTATATTTTCAAACCCTTTCCACCAATCAGATCATGATCCCAAACAATCACCTCCTGTCCATTGCCACACTATAAGCATATGTGGTGTGGATTTCAGGGAAAAAGTTTACTTTCTAGGAATCACTCCAGGACCTAAGAAAAGTCATTCTGAGGTTAAATATTTCAGAGTCAGACAAAACAGTGTGACTAGACAGGGTAGACTGAGTAGAAAGATCCCTGGGACATTTCAGTCAATATCCTCCAAATGTGACTGATTGTAATTTTCAAAGTATTGCAATCATGACTCTCTTATAAATAGAGTATCAACATGGGTCACAAAATTTGACTCCTATTTTACCTATGGAGCCAGAAAAATGGTAAAGTATTTTAAAAATTATTTTTTAAATACAGTAATTAGATTCCCCCAAGATAAGTCAAAATAAGGGCAATTTCTGTGTTGAAGATGAGCTCTTTCACGTTTTAAAGGGTCGTAAATTATGAGCTTTGCACTTGATGGAAGGAGCATTGGGTGTTGAATGTAAGTGATGAATCATGAAACTCTATCTCTGAAACTAATAAAAAGTAAAATAAATAAAAATAATAAAATTTATAAATAAATTAAAAATAAAATTAAAAAAAAATGAACTTTGGATTTATCTCCTCCTGTAAGAAAAATCAGCATTATTTCTTCATGTGAAATGTTAAAGGAGGCCATCTAGACGTTAGAATGCCCCATGTTAGACTGCCCATCTGATCTCCTCCAAAGAGAAACTATTTTCCCTCCATCCTCATGCCCCTAGCCTTCCCTGCTCCCCCTTTGCCACATAGCTCTGGCCTGACTTCCTTTCCAGGAGCCTCCAGACATCATGCTGATCCAGTGAGCAAGCCCATTGACCCAACCAACCAAAGCCCACCTTGCTGGGCTCCTCGGGCCCTTCTCTGCCTGAGTCTCCTGTTTCTGAATTCTCATGCCCTTATTGCTGAGGTTCCTCTTCCCCTGGGTCATGTTATTCATCTCTGTCTCTCTCTGTTTATACCCACCAAGTGGACTCTTCATCTAAACCAAAGGGACCTTTGAGTCATGTTCTTGCCCCCTTTTCTCTCCTGCTGTCTCAGGTTCCCTTTTCCTGGGATCCCATCTGGCTCCATACCCTGATCCATGGGTGCAGCAGTGTAGTCTCTGGTCTCTCTGCATCCAGTGGTGAAGGCGAGGTAGGGAGGTCCCTATTTGCCTCCCCCACTCTTGCTTCTTCTTCAATGGAAGGTCCATGAGGCAGGGGGTGAAGCTGTCAGGCTCAGAGTGACTTCCACTGACAACCACTGCAGCCAGCACCAGGCAGGGGTTGAATAAATAGTTACCATTGAAGACATTCCTCTCACCACTCAGGCCACATGACGCTGGGCCAGGATGGGGACCTGAACGGGGGAGAGTCAGCTGTGTACATGCTTCTTTCTCTGCCTGGACACTGAGAGGAAAGAATCCAACTCCACTCCCAGACCTCTGAGCTATGATGATTTGTTTGCCCAGGGACCAAAAGGGGGCACTGTTGGCCTGTTCTGTGGTCCTTACACAGCTGCTCAGTGAGGACCATTCAACCAAAGGAGCCTGTATTTGGAGGCTGGGCCCTTTGCTTCCTGATGAGGACTCAGTGACTGTAACATCTCTGGCCTTGCTGAGTCCCCTGAGTAGGGACCTGTGTGTGATCTCAGCAGTGTCCCCAGGGCTGAAGCCAACTACTATCATTCTCAGTGTGTGGTGTGAGTTGAGCTCCAGCACCAGGGATCAAGGAGGGGCTGGGCAGTCATTGGATGGACCCCATGTGCATGGACAGCCCCTCCTGTGACAGAGGATTGAGGAGGAAAGGAGACCAGGGATAGCCCACCCAACTGTGGGGACTGGAGCTTGTGTCACCATGCCCTGCATTTTTAGCGCTTTGTCCTAATCTGTCACTGCACAAGTATGGATTGGCCTCAGGGACACAGACCAACCTATCGGCTTATGTCAGCCACTCTGGCTTAGAAGTTTGGATAAATTTAATCTGGTCCCTGATGAATCACCCTTAAATGTGTTTGCAGGTTCCATGTCCCAGTCTATGCTGACTCAGCCGCCCTCTCTCTCTCTGCATCCCTGGGGTTATCAGCCAGATTCACCTGCACCATGAACAGTGTGGGGACTTCTGCCTTACCCTGGTTCCAGCAGCAGGCAGGAAGCCCTCCTGAGCATCTGCTGAGGTGATACTCAGACTCAGCATTTCTCTGGGATCCCCAGCCACATCTCTGGCTCCAAAGATGCCTTGGTCAATGCAGGGCTTTTGCTCATCTCTGGGCTGCAGCCTGGGGATGAGGCTGCGGATTACTGTACTACAGCCCCCTGAAGTGGGAGCAGCTTTCATTACTCACAGTGTCTCACATAATGAGGAAGTTGGTCAAAAACCTCTGGACCCAATAATCTTGTTTTTGATACTCTTTTCAGTAAAGAAACTTACCTGAAGAGACATAGCAGGGTTGTCTCTTCTGCATGATGATCTATCATTCAGCAGGGAAAGAGAGTGTAATATAATGCATGTAGAGTGGACAAATGGGGAGATCCCAGGAAGACACAGACAGTTGATGTATCAGACCTTAACTGTACATCATCACTCAATCTGGAGAAGATGAACAGGAATAAGTACTGTGTCTACAACTGAACATGCACAATACAGAATCATTCATCCACAATCAGTTTCACTATCTCATTCCATAAAGTGTGACCAAGTGTCACTGCTGATGTATCCACAGCTGATACACTGATGATAACCCTGGTCACAGACACACTCTTCTCCCTCTGAACCAGCTACACGTGAACTTGGACCAGATCCTACAGACTCTCCCTAACAACCCCCACATACCCTCCTGCTCTTCTCCTCTCTGCTCCTGCATCCCTCAGGCTTCAGTCTCTCCCTCTGGTTCTTCAGTCTGAACTAAATCTCCATGTCAGGGTTTCAGGGAAAACTGAAATGATTGTGTTATAGATTCCATTCTCCAGGGTCCATATCTAGGGAGAAGAATAACCAGAAAAATATTCTACATGGAACCCTTCATATTCTTCATCTTGTTTCTGTCACTCAAGAGGACCTTTACTTCTAATCCAGAAAATGGTAAAAGGGTCTGCTCTCAAATTAGTCATCACTGCCTAAATAAATCCTTCCCCATGGAGAACATAGGGCCCCAGGCTCAGTGTTGGTCCCCTGGAGCCTAAGGCACATGTTAATATGGGACACAATCCCCTGTTTTCTCAAGGCTGGGCTGTCACTCACTCAGTCATCCCCCTGACACCTTGAAAGAGGCTGGACTTCTGCTGAGAGAATCCTCCATTCTGACAATGGGCCACAGGGCTCTGATATCAGGGACATGGTTCTTCTTATCTCCAGCTCTCCTCCACTTGGATATGGGAACTTGGACAGAAACTTCCAGTCTAGTTGATCATGGGTAATAGAACTTCATTTGTCATGGGTGGCTGAGTGAGCAATTGTTTTGTCCTGAACATGCTGAACTCAAGGCACAGGGACTACAGTTATGTGCTCCCCTGTGTCCAGTCTGATCCCAAATCTTCCCTTCCTGGAGGCTCTGTCTGTGTTTGATAATTCTGTCTCTGAGATGGCTCTGAAGTTTATAGAAATAGTTTCTTCTTGGGATTCACAGTGCACCACATCAGCTTTTTTGTTGCAGGACCAGATTTTAGGAACAAGTTTATAGGTTCCTACTCAAGTGAAAACAGAAGGCAATTATTTCCCCCTTTTTCCCCATCCATGCTTTTAACCATAAATTCCATCCATTTTCTCTCTGTGACAAATAGAGATCTGACAAAAGTACACTAGTCATTGTACTTGCACATCTCATTGTCATTGCCGCTGAGTTTAAATCAATCTGACTGAGTTAAATTTGGATAAACTAACCTGCATTCATTTCAAGTGTACAGCTGGCAAAGTGGTTACTAATAAATAAAATGTGTCACTGCATCACTGTCACATCAGCAGTGTCACTCCTCCCTTATAGGACCTCCCACAGGTTTGTCCCTTGTACTCTGTGATCAGTGCCACACACACTAACGTGGCACTGACTTGTGTCTGTGCTGGGAGGACAGATCTTAGGAGGGAATCACTGCCCAGAGTGTCTGGAGAATGTTGTTAGGAGCAGGTGGAAACGGTGACAGATGACAAAGATGTTCAGTGAGTATCACCTCTCAGAATGCACGTCACAATTTCTACACACAACCTGGAGACAAATGCTCTCCATCTCCTCCTGCTTGTGTTGGAAACCCCGGAGGAGTCACATAAAAGAAGAGGCTCTGCATCTTCCACCCAAGGGCCCATGAGTCCATGGGGACCTGTCATTGCACTGAACTTCATCCTGATCTAAGGGGAGTTTGTGCAGAGACACTGTTTGAGTTCTGATCCATGAAAGCTATGGACAGACTCACTCTGAGGTTCTGAGTCCAGCATAAAGTCTGTCCTATGATGATGGGAGGCCACATAAGGGGAGGCCTGGCCTGGCTCTAATGCAGTAGACAGTGGTCAGTGTAGTGGGAATGCCACTCTCTGATGAACTCTGGTCAACATGTCACACAAGGATGTGTCTGAGTCTGGACATCAGTGGGTGCTTGTGTCCATTTATCAGGGCTCAGAGGTGATCAGATGTGGGACGGGCCACCTGGCCCTGACTGTGTCTGGGTTCACAGCTGGAACATCCCCACCCCTGGCCCCACACAGACCTTCCTCTGCCCACACCTACGACATCCTCAGGCAGATGGACTTGACCCAGGATGGGAGAGGGTTCAGAGAGTTGGGAGTCTTATTTACATATATGGGCCCGCCCACTCTCACAGGATGAAGAGGGAGAGAGAACTGAAGAGGCTCTGCTCAGCTGTGGGGCCACAGAAGGCAGGATCAGTGATGACTTGCACCATGGCCTGGTCCCCTCTCCTTCTCACGCTCCTTGTTCACTGCACAGGTGACTGGATGTGGGTATAGGGGAAGGGTCCCTAAGGAGGACATATGAGGTCCTATTTCTCTTCTTGTCTGCAGACCACAACATCATCCTCTCTGTGTTTCTTCCTTTTGCAGGGTCCTGGGCCCAGTCTGTGCTGACTCAGCCACCCTCCGTGTCTGGGACCCTGGGTGGGAGGGTCACCATCTCCTGCACTGGAAGCAGCAACAATATTGGAGGTTATGATGTAAGCTGGCAACAACAGCTCCCAGGAACAGCCCCCAGAACCATTATCTATGCTAATACCAATCGACCTTCAGGGGTTCCAGATCGATTCTCTGGCTCCAAGTCTGGCAGCACTGCTACCCTGACCATCACTGGACTCCAGGCTGAGGACGAGGTCGAGTATTACTGTGCAACATGGGACAGTAGTCTCAGAGGTCACACAGTGTCACAGGCCTGTGGGGAAGTGAGACAAAAACCTACTTACCCATTTGCAAAGTGAATGAACACCCCAGAAGCTGCCTGCTTAGTCTCCCCCTGTGATTCTCCTTATTCTTTCATTGACACCCTGGCCCAGGTTGAACCTGGGGCACCCCCTGGGAATGATGGTTGCTTCTCTCCTTTCTGCTCTCACAGTCACTCAGAGGAACCCATTTGTAGACAAAGGGTCTCAAAGGAAATACAAAGTTTTTCCTCATGAGTTGGAACAATTTACTTCTAAGCTAGTGTACATTCATTTATCATCTTCTGATTTTTCAGTAAATGGAACTCTTTCAGGTCATGAGGCCAGCATTGTCCCTCAGCAAGGCTCCTGCTGTAGCTCTCTGTGCAGCTGGAATCATTTCTGGTTTAGCTTTAACCAGATGACCAGTTCTGGTTAGTGTTTGATGTTTGTATGGAATACATAAAAAATGCCAAACTCAAAATTATAAAAGCCAAAGGGGGGAAACACACACACACACAAGAAAACCTTTCAAAGGAAAAAAGCTCACGTGAATGCTTATGGAAACTATTCATAATCTCACCTCAAAGCAGTAAAAAATCTGCATACTAATTTTCATACCAGCTTTTCATAAAATGACCAAGGCTTGAAGTAACAAAGTTGTCCTCCAATATGACGGGATATCAGTCAGAACGTAAAGGAAATATGCTCTCAATTCTGAAAATATGCATGAATTTTAAAGGTTTTAAAAATTTTAAAGGTTTTAAAAAATTTTAAATTTTTTAGGAAAGAAGAACATCTAAAAGGCTGCATTATGTATAATTGTGGTTGTATCACATTTTGGATAAAGCAGAAATCCAGAGGCAGTAAAGAAGCCAGGGATTGACAGGAGGTGAGGATGGAGGAGGAGGGTGCATATGTGAAGCAGCGACTGTATTTATGGTGGTTTCACTCTTGTGCAGGGCACTGTGATGGTGGCCACACTGTGTGGCTGGGTTGTCACAGCCCAGTAAACTCTACAGCATAGCAAAAGCATCTTAGTGCATGCGTAGAAACTCATTTAGGAGTCTGGGGTCCATGACAGAGGGCACAGCGCGACTTCATCCCGTCCTCTAAAAATATATGAACTTGCCTCCCTGAAGAGGGAGGGAAGCCAGGTGTGGACCTGAGTAGTTTGAAAGGTGTTTTTCCAAAGGGGAAAAGAAACTTCACATAAGCCTCTTATTCCCACTGACAGAGCTGTGTCCCATGGGTTAGTAGTCAGTAATGTGATGTTTCTAGCTGTGCCTGGAATTGAACAAATAAGTCAATAATTACAGATGGTGGAAGCCAGTGTTCTCCCTTCAGTAACAGAAGTTCATGTTTTGTGCAGGTTTCAGCCTCTCCATAACCAGTGTTGTGGTTGGACCCGCTCTTGTGGTCCTTGTTATGACTGCAAGACACCCTTCTGCTATAACACAGGAAACTTTGAAAAATGAAGGTGTATTATTTACAAGACCTGGAAATTATACAACACAGCTGGTGCCACAGAGGTCATGGGAGGACAAAGCGAGCCTGTGCCTTCCCCACCAGGAGTGTGGTTAGAGACCCAGGTGACAGAGGAACGACCTGGGGTGAGACACAGAGTTCAAGACACAGAGAGACAGAGAGACACCAAACCTCTAGGGACCCACACTGTAGTCCTTGGGTGAAAGTTCACTGATCTCTTTGTCTTTCTGCTCCCAGCCCTGGGGATAGTGCTGACATCCTGCCTCACTCTAATAATGGAGAAACATGGAGCCATGGAGGCAGTTGGAGACAGCTCTTGGGGAGGAGACACAGCGGAGGATTCTGAGTCAAGAGAGGCCATGAAGCTGCAGCCTAAGGAAGGCTGAGTGTACCTGTCTTCTATGGAGACTGGGCAGGGGAACCATACACTGGAGGCAAGCGTGGGGGACTCTGCTCTGGGCTCTTGTTCCCTTATGTCTGTCAGCGGGGACCATGGTTGAGGGCAGCATGGGCACTGTGATCCTGTCCCTGGGTCCATCATGTGATGGCAGTTATGGAAATTGCTCCTGCTTGAGTCTGGGCCCAAGGCCAGCTGCTTTCATCTCAGGACCTCTAGGGCTCATCTGGGTCCTCAGAGTCCCCTCCCCATGACAGACACCAAAAAGAAGAAGTAGGGGTGCAGACTAGTGACCAGAATTCAGTGCCCCTCCCCCTGGGGACTGAAGGGGATGAGAGAGAGTCTGTAGCTCTGCCTCCCCGTGACTGAAGTTCCTGCGGATGTGCAGGTAGGGTGAGAAGTTGGGTTCTTCTTTGTTCCCATTTCTTCATGATGCCCACTGTCCCAGGCACTTCAGCTTGACCTTGGACATTCACACTCATTCTTCTAAATGACTCCTCCTGCCCCTGGCATGTGAAGGTCTGCAAACATCACCACCAAACTCATCTTCATTGTCTTCAGCCTTCCCAGGAACATTTATGTGGGAAAGTCAAAGAGGGGTTAGTCTTATCTTATTCTTTCACCCAGCTCACCACTTGAGAGCCTGAGCAGAAGGTAGGACGTCTCTAACACACATGCTGCAGGAATGATGAAGGGACTGAATATGGGATCCAGCCTGGACTGAGAAACTCTGCTTCCAGAACTCCTGTCACCCACTCTGTACATGGAGGCAGTGTCCGGGTTTCTGTCCCAGGCTCCTGTCCCTCCTATGTGTCCACACCTGCTCCAGAGACTGGTCATCCCAGCTGGACACCAGCATCACTGAGGTAATTGCTTACTGCCACTCAAGGTCAGGGTCTACCATTTCTGAACTTTAAATTCTGTATTTCTGCTTGTTTCCCAGATCTTCAACTCTTTCATGAACAGATAAGCATCTTACTATCTAATTTTCCACTGCAGTAAACAGCAGCATCACCCAATGGGTCAGTCAAAGCAGAAACCCCCAGTTCACACTAAACTCTTCCTCCCTCTCTCCCCGAGTTCCTTCTGCTCCACAATCCTGAGCATGTCCTTTGAGCACAGCTGCCTTCATCCCTGCCTCTTGTTTCCTGCATCAGTTGTTCTTCCCAGACCACACAGGGTCTTCAGTCTGTTCAGACTGTTGTGTCCATCCTCCCATTCTGGGTTCACATTGTCACCAGATGGATTTCCTTCTATGAAATTGCTATGTCTCATCCTGGCTTGAGTGTATTCATGGGCTGGTTTGAATTTTCCTTCTATGACTCCATGTGCAGGACATGGTCACTCCTCTCTTGAGATGAACTTGGAAGGCCCTTCCTTGGAGGAGCTCTCTCAATGTCCCAGGAGGTGAGATAATCTCACTCTTTTGTATGATTTCAGTTTTTTGGACATTCCCATCCTCCTGGGAGTGCTTATTTCTTGATGACTTACCCTCATGTTGGAAGCTTCTCAAATTGCAGACATTGTACTCATGTTCTTTCAATCAGACCCAAAATAGTGCTTCGCACAGTTGTTTGGGTCATTGTCGAAGACTGTTAATAGATCTGGATGTCAACCTCAAGACGCTGAGGCTGCTGCAGCCAGGAATGCAACCAGCAGGGGGCGTTGTGAATCTAACTGGGCCCTGCAATGGGACCCTGCCAGCTGGGGGAGCCTCTGGCTTCAGGGCTGGGCAGAGGTTGAGCTCTCTCCTGTGGTCCCTGATGAGATGCACCAGCCTGGTGCCTCAGGGCCTGGTGGAGGCTCCTGTGCACGATTCTGTGGGTGTCCCCACAGTTGCTCCCTCCATCCCCTCCTGGATCCCACTCACAGCAGGCCCTTCCCTGAGACTTCTTGTCCTCAGGTCCTATCTCTGCTACTGAATCACTAATCAAGTGGGGTCTGTGAGGGTCTGGAAGGGGAGACAAATTTGCATTAAGAAGCATTTTCATTTCCCTGGGAGAAGTAGGGAGGATAAGACAAGCCTGTGACAGGCCAGCTTCACTGTGGGTTTCAGAGGCTGTGTCACCATGGCCAGGACTCCTTTCTTCCTCTTGATCTTCTCTCTCTGATCAGGTAGGGCCATCATCTGACTTCTCAGGGAGACTCCCAGATACTATTAATGCCTAAGCATCAGAAACTCCCAGCATAAATGTCCCATCACCAATGAGTGACAGCCTTTGCAGTCTCTCTGTCCCAGCCTGTGCTGATCCAGCCACCCTCCTTCTGGGCATCTCCAGGAACAAAGGTCAGACACATCAGCACCCTGAACAGGGCATCAGTGTTGGCAGCTATATGATGTACTGATACCAGCAGTAGCCAGGGAGCCTTCCCAGGTTTTCCCCGTACTAATAATCAGTCTCAGACAAGCAGTGGGGACATGGACAGAGAGAGAAGATCAAGAGGATGAGAGGAACCAACAAGGGAGAAGACTGATGCTCCCCTCTCTCCCACTTGGAAGGAGTCCTACTCTGGCAGGACTGGGAGCAATGACCTTTCCAAGTGTGTGACTCTCCTCCACTGTGAGCCTTTAACCCCCTGGAGAAACTAGATGCTGGTCTCCCTCAGCCCCTGGGGAAGCCAAGTCATCTCCTCCTTCTTCCTCTGACTAGAACCATCACCAACCCAGAGTGATGCAGGGATTAGACATGGGGGGGTGGTGGCAGAAGCATATTTGCATGAACATATATTCCTAAGAACGAAGGAGAAGAATGACTGAAACTTGGTGTTCCCAGTCCCAGAATGGGCCTCAGGAGGCTGTGGCATTATATTTCCTGCATGGCTCCATGTTCCTTTGCAACATACAATCCGCATGAGATCACTCTGTTACCCAAGTGCAGCTCACTGAAGAGTGCCTTCCCTCACTGCAGGTGGTGTTGCCATCTGAGTCCTACCTGATGTGGGATTCCAGAAGAGTCACCTGCTCTCTCCTTGGCATCTGGAGCAGCAGGAACACCCAACTCAGCACAATTAATATCCCTGTCCAGCTGACTAAATATCAAGTACAGTGGGAACAAGGTTCTTCTGATGGGGAGAAGTGCTGTGGGGTGTCTGGAGAGGAGTAAGGGGGTGGAACTCCCACAAAATGGAAGACACAAGGTGTGTAAAACAGATGACAATTTGCTCAACTCACAAGGACATCTCTGAGCTGACAATTTCCTGACCACTGCCTGGATCAATCTCCTTCTCCTCCTCCTCCTCCTCTTCCTTTTCCTCCTCCTCCTCCTCCTCTCCATCCTCCTCCTCCTCTTCTTCTACTTCTTCTTAAGATTTATTTTTATTTATTTATTTGGAGAGGCCAGAGGCGAGGGCAAACCTGAAGTCAGGGCCTGAGCCAAAATCACACATCACACAGTTAACCGACTAAGATTCACAGGTGTCCCAGTGACTAGGTCAATTTTCTTGCTGGTTCTCTGTGCCTGTCCAGCTTCCTCATGCCCTCAGCCAGTCATTCCACCACATTCTGCAGATTCCTCAGACAACTCACCTCTGGAGAAGCAGGTACTATATGCTGGGAACTTGCAATCAAGTTAGGCAGGAGTCCTTTCTCTACTCCTTAGATACTCCTCCCTCCTCCTATGCTTCCTTGTTTCACCGTCTTCCTGCGCCATGGCATCCCTAAAACTCTGATAGTCTACTCCAAAGAGTAATTGAACAGTCCCTATCCCACTCTATTTCTCAGTGGATGGAGCAGGGGGGGTCCTACCTTCACTTGGAATTCCTTGAGGGACCTCTCTCCCCTTTTGCCAACATTTCAAGTCATAGCTCTTCCCTGGACCATGTTCCTCTCGATCCCTTCCGAGAATTTGTTCCTTATTTCTCTTTCCACCTTCCCCTTCTCATACCTACCCTTGTCCATGACCAGAACCACATATGGGACCCACACGTGGAATCATATTTGGTCACAAACAACTTCCCCATACAGAGAAGATGCATCATCCCATGGGGGCCAATGTTCTGGTGAAGATCCATGTGTCTTCTTGAGTGTCCTCATTCAGTTCCTTCCTCACATGGGGATCTCAGAGGTGGGACAGACACACAGGTCTGGGGGAGAACTGATGGTTTTTTGGCAATCTCCTCACCTAAGCATTCACTTCAATGATCCCCATCCCCTCAACATGAATTACCCTCTAGCAAGCATCCCTGAACTTTGGTCATGCACATGTCAGATCCTACTAATATCTATTTATTTTTTATGTTGGCCAAATTATTAATATTATATGTGAAAATGATACATTGATGAATATCTGGCTCTCATTGCAGAGGATAAATGCACTACAAATTGTATAAATTAAAAAACATAACTGAAAAAGTCTCAGGTTTGGAGTATATGAATCAATGAAATAAAAGTATAATTATCTTCGGATAATTTATACTAAGCATTGTTTATGCTTTTAACTGCACAGTCCCAATGTAACTATAATATTAAATTAGTGCAGTGGAATGAATTTTTCCCTCTATCTTCACATAATCCAACAGTTCAAGGTGGGTGTCAAAGCTTGAAAGGTTATCTTTGGATGTCACTGGCCCTCTCGAAAAAGAGGAGTCTGGGTCCACCGGGATGTTGGTTGGAGATGATGGAGACTGGAGTAGGGAGTGGGGAGCTGGTCAACCAGCAGAGAGGGCCTGGGTATGGGGAGTTTGGTGTCCTCTCCCAGGTAACGCACCTTGAGGAGACAGAGAGCTGGAAGCAGAGCTCTCCTCTCTGTCCTGACAGAATCACTGTTTTAGAAGCACAGAATGGACTCCTTCCTGAGCCTCCCGATTACTTCTTTACCTGCACCAGTCAGAAAATGGTGCTTCCAAAATATGTGTTTCACAAAGAACTACACAAGTTCTAGAACCTATTAATGAGTTATTTCTCAAACTAAAAATTAAAAAAAATAAACTTTATGCATTTCTGATTTATCCATAGGTATTGTAGGCAGTGCAGGTTCAATTTAATTTTTACACTCATCCTGTTCTCAGAATCTGGTTCAGAGTCTGTTTTCAGAGTGATTCAGAGATCACTCATTTCATGCTCACGGATTCAGAGCTTCCTTCTCATAGTCCCGCCTGCTAAATTACATGTTCCTACTCTTCCAAAAGAGAGAACAAGTTCTATTATCACCTATAAGCTGTATCTGTCTAGCATCAACTACAGGAGTTCACGTAGTAAATTCCCTACAACAACCAGGCGATTTTCTCTACATCCACAGCAAAGCCCCCAAGGATATTAAATAACAACATCAACAGCAACAACAACATCATCATCAACAACAACAACAACCAATTCCATTTAAGGTAACATCAAAAAGAATAGAACTTTTAGGAGTCAACTTAACCAAGTAGGGGAAAAGTCCTGTAAACTGAAAAGTGCAAAGGATTGCCGAAAATACTAAGAAGATTTAAGTAAGTGAGAGTAGCCCACATCCATCAGTTGGACGACTTAATATTGTGAACGTGTAATCAACAACACCCAAATCCATCTCCACATTCAATGCTGTCCTTCCATGAGCTTGTTGCCCCCAGTGTAATCCCACAATGTCTACTGCTCACCCCCTGCTTGTTGGAGGGTTTTGAATAAATGTCTGTTCTTTGGATTCAGATATTAGACACTCAATCCCCATGAGTTCCACATTAGTCCATGAGGGTTTTCAGTGTAGGACAGATAGAAGAACCCCTCAACTGATGAGGGCTCCCTTTACAGTAATGTTCAGTGTATACCAATCTTCATACTAATTAAAATTATAAAGTTGATTTAAAAAGTATTAAGTATATAAGAGAGTCAAATATGTAAGCATCTTTCAGGCTAAATTTCAAGGAAACTTTGAACCCAGAAAAGTCAGCAGGAGTAGAAGAACTACTTCCCTGGCACCATTCTGTTCTCATGGCAGAGACTGGCTCATAAGTCCTTGTACTGCAGGCTCAGGGGACCTCACAGGAGAATCTAAACCCACACAACAGCAACAACTGTCAAACTAGATGACGAGTCCGTGTAGAATTACTACAAGATGTGAACCACCTCTAGCAAGCATCCCTGAACTTTGGTCATGCACATGTCAGATCCTACTAATATCTATTTATTTTTTATGTTAGCTTGGTTTTTTTACTTGGTTCAAGATGACAGTAGACTGATTATGACCCAAGCTCCTGGAAGAGGTAAACCCCAATGTCAGGTAATCCTGAAATATCTGCTAACATAAGCAGTGTGCAACACACCATGTATTTAGCCATCCAGAGATCCAGAGATCATTACAGACCTGGGGAAAAACTGTCAGCCCGAAACACCACAGAGGGCACCTCTTCATTCTGCTGCCCTGGGCAGTGGCAACATTCTACATCCAATTACACAAGTCTGGACACCTTTCCAAGAGCACTGGGAGGTGTCAGAGGCCCTGGAGAGCTTGTTGTCTCAGCCCAGCAGGTGCCGCTGTGGGACTTGACTGGTGAGGACAGGCTTCTGGTCCAAGGTAACTAGGGAAATACTCTAATAATTCTTGCACACTTGGCAGGCAGTGTCTTCACTGTTGTGTGACTGCAGCTCCTGTGTCCCCGCAGCAGCATGGGGAATCAGTTCTGACTCACTCCCTCCTTCCTGCCTCACTTTCTACCCCAAGGCATCCTTGCCCAGGCTGGTGCTCAGACTGACACAGAAAGGCCCACGCCTGGAGAAGTTGTATCATGAAAATAACTCACCTGCCATGCTACCTGGGTCTAGAGCAAGACATCCCTGGGCAGGGGAGGGGAAATGCCAACAGTGTGGCCTCAGCCAGCAAAACTCTGGGGCTTCTCTGTCATGCCATGCTTCTTCTATCACCTCCTCCCTCATAGACAAGGAGTCCCCTTTAGGCCTGAAGAGAAAAATATCCTGGGATGGGGGAGGCATTTGCCCTACTTTGCTTCCAAACAAAGCCTCATTCTGCCTGTCACCTTATAACCTCCAGCTTTCCTTCCAGGGCCCTCCCTGTCAGACTGTGCTATCCAGGGCATTGGGGTCTTGGTTAGGGGGGAAAGGAAAAATTTGTATATATTTCATATTTATTATAAATTATGAGTAAATATTACATATTATAAAATATTGCATTATATATAATATATATTATGAAATCTGTATAGTATGTATACATCATATAAACATACATTAAATGTGTACAATATATTGAATGAATATGAATATCATTATAATATATATATTCTAGTAAATATTGATATCATATCTAATATAAAATACTATAGATTATATATAAACATTTTATCATATGTATGTTACAAGTTGCATGGTACATATACATATCATATATTATCAGTTTTACATTTAAGTACTATAAGTTATATACAGAGGGAGGGAGAAGAAAGTGGGAATGCATGTGGGAATTAATGTGAGTTTGTTTCATCCTGAGTTAAATTTGGAGACAGAGCCTGGTGTGTACACACAAAGGAATCTGTATTTGCAGCAAATAAGGACATCACAGGGAATGACTTGCACAACCTTAACTCTGAGAACAGGAGAGAGTCAGTTCTTTTTATTTAGTATTTGGAATGAATATTCATAAGGGGAGCTTTGTCACCCCATGTCAAGGTTGGAATAAGGTGAGCCAGGAGGACTGAGAACATGGGGCTCTACAGGCATCCTCTGCTATGTTACTGGAGACTGGGCTCTTCACATTATAATGAAGCAGAGATGGCTGTCCCACAAGGGGAAGGGGGGAAGGGGGGAAGGGGAAGGAGAACCTGTTCCCAGAGCCAGATTACACTGGAAGTGTTTGGGTTCCTTATCTAGGGTAGGAATTGTGGGGCCTGGTTTCCTTGGAAATAGCACTGAGGGTTTCACCACTGATTTTCTGTCTCTGATATGGTTAGACTATTTCCTGGCCTGGGAAAGACTGCCAATTATTGCATTCCCTTTGTTCCCTTAAGATCTTTAACTAATGAACTTTTTTTTTTCATTTCTTCTTAATTCTGACACCTCTTAGGAAGATCTACAAGATGTATGCTGGGAAAGTAGAGCTGCTGGGGCAGAGATCGCGGGAAATAGCTGGGGGCCTTAACTGACTTCTCTTGTGTCAGGAGAGCTATATCCCAATTTTTGTTTGTTTGGTTAGTTTCGTTTTTCCCCTGGGGACTCCTAGGTTTTTCTGCTTACACATGGATCCACTTAGGGGGTTCCTTGTGTATCAAGATTGTCCTTTGGAAATGAAAAGCCCAGCCAAAAGACAGTTTTATTCTGGGACAACCAACATCATCCTAGAGTCAGCAAGGGTTGGTGTGTGTGTGGGGGGTCTGCCTGCTCCTTTCAACATTGTGAGGGGCTCCTGGATTCTAGGTCTTCTCCAACACCCAGTTTCCCAACGCTTGTGCTCACCACTATCTTTAGACTTCTCAGTAAGAAAGGATACTTCTGACTCATGATGACTTGAGAAAGTCTGTGATTGTGTTTCAGGGTTCCCTTCAAGGTCTGGGATCCTGGCTAATTACTTGACTCACCAATTTATTCATGATGAAATATATTTCATTATTTCTCAAACTCAGGATTTTAGTTGCTCTTTCTAAGGAATATGATACTGGACATTCTTTCTTTTTTTTAATTTATTTTCAGGATAACAGTATTCATTGTTTTTGCACCACACCCAGTGCTCCATGCATTCCATGCGCTCTCTAATACCACCTAGTTCCAACAACCTCCCACCCCCCACCACTTCAAACCCCTCAGATTGTTTTTCAGAGTCCATAGTCTCTCATGGTTCACTTCTCCATCCAATTTCCACCAACTCCCTTTTCCTCTCTAACTCCCCTTGTCCTCCATGCTATTTGTTATGCTCCACAAATAAGTGAAACCGTATGATAATTGATTCTCTCTGTTTGACTTATTTCACTCAGTATCATCTCTTCCATTCCCGTCCATGTTGCTACAAAAGTTGGGTATTCATCCTTTCTGATGGAGGCATAATACTCCATAGCGTATAGGGACCACATCTTCCTTATCCATTCGTCTGTTGAAGGACATCTTGGTTCTTTCCACAGTTTGGCAACCGTGGTCATTGCTGCTATAAACATTGGGATACAGATGGCCCTTCTTTTCACTACATCTGTATCTTTGGGGTAAATACCCAGGAGTGCAATTGCAGGGTCATAGGGAAGCTCTATTTTTAATTTCTTGAGGAATCTCCACACTGTTCTCCAAAGTCGCTGCACCAACTTACATTCCCACCAACAGTGTAAGAGGGTTTCCCTTTCCCCATATCCCCTCCAAGACATGTTGTTTCCTGTCTTGCTAATTTTGGCCATTCTAACTGGTGTAAGGTGATATCTCAATGTGGTTTTAATTTGAATTTCCCTGATGGCTAGTGATGATGAACATTTTTTCATGTGTCTGATAGCCATTTGTATGTCTTCAGTGGAGAAGTGTCTGTTCATATCTTCTGCCCATTTTTTTTATATGATTATCTGTTTTGTGTGTGTGTTGAGTTTGAGGAGTTCTTTATAGATCCTGGATATCAACCTTTTGTCTGTACTGTCCTTTGCAAATATCTTCTCCCATTCCATGGGTTGCCTCTTTGTTTTCTTGACTGTTTCCTTTGGTGTGCAGAAGCTTTTGATTTTGATGAAGTCCCAAAAGTTTATTTTGGCTTTTGTTTCCTTTGCCTTTGGAGACATATCTTGAAAGAAGTTGCTGTGGCTGATATCGAAGAGATTACTGCCTATGTTCTCCTCTAGGATTCTGATGAATTGCTGTCTCAAGTTGAGGTCTTTTATCCATTTTGAGTTTCTCTTTGTGTATGGTGTAAGAGAATGGTCGAGTTTCATTCTTCTACATATAGCTGTCCAGTTTTCCCAGCACCATTTATTGAAGAGTCTGTCTTTTTTCCACTGTATATTTTTTCCTGTTTTGTCGATGATTATTTGACCACAGAGTTGAGGGTCCATATCTGGGCTCTCTACTCTCTACGCTCTCTACACTGGTCTATGTGTCTGTTTTTATGCCAGTACCATGCTGTCTTGGTGATCACAGCTTTGTAGTAAAGCTTGAAATCAGGTAATGTGATGCCCCCAGTTTTATTTTTGTTTTCCAGCATTTCCTTAGCGATTCAGTGTCTCTTCTGATTCCATAAAAGTTTTAGGATTATTTGCTCCAGCTCTTTGAAAAATACCGGTGGAATTTTGATCAGAATGGCATTAACAGTATAGACTGCTCTAGGCAGTAGAGAGATTTTAACAATGTATATTCTTCCAATCCAAGAGCATAGAATGGTCTTCCATCTTTTTGTGTCTTCTTCAATTTCTTTCATGAGTGTTCTGTAGTTCCTTGAGTACAGATCCTTTACCTCTTTGGTTAGGTTTATTCCCAGGTATCTTATGGTTCTTGGTGCTATAGTAAATGGAATAGATTCTCTAATTTCCTTTCTGTATTTTCTTTTCTTTTTTTTCCTTTTTTTTTCTTTTTTATAAACATATATTTTTATCCCCAGGGGTACAGGTCTGCGAATCGCCAGTTTTACACACTTCACAGCACTCACCATAGCACATACCCTCCCCAATATCCATAACCACACCCCCCCTCTCCCACCCCCCCCATCAACCCTCAGTTTGTTTTGTGAGATTATCCTTTCTGTATTTTCATTGTTAGTGTATAAGAAAGCCACTGATTTCTGTACATTGACTTTGTATCCTGCCATGTTACTGAATTGCTGTATGAGTTCTAGTAGTTTGAGGGTGGAGTCTTTTGGGTTTTTGATATAAAGAATCATGTCATCTGTGAAGAGAGAGAGTTTGACTTCTTCTTTGCCAATTTGGATACCTTTTATTTCTCTTTGTTGTCTGATTGCTGTTGCTAGGACCTCTAATACTATGTTGAACAAGAGTGGTGAGAGTGGGCATCGTTGTCATGTTCCTGATCTCAATGGGAAGACTACAAGCTTTTTCCCATTGAGGAAGATATTTGTTGTGGGTCTTTCATAGATAGATTTTATGAAGTTCAGGAATGTTCCCTCTAACCCTATACTTTGAAGCGTTTTAATCAGGAACGGATGCTGGATTTTGTCAAATGCTTTTTCTGCATCAATTGAGAGGACCATGTGGTTCTTTTCTCGTCACATATTAATTTGTTCTATCACATTGATTGATTTGTGAATGTTGAACCATCCTTGTAGCCCAGGGATGAATCCCACCTGGTCATGATGGATAATCTTTTTAATGTGCTGTTGGATCCTGTTTGCTAGGATCTTGTTGAGAATCTTAGCATCCATATTCATCAGTGTATTGGTCTGAAATTCTCCTTTTTGGTAGGGTCTTTGCCTGGTTTGGGGATCAGGGAAATGCTGGCTTCATAGAAAGTGTCTGGAAATTTTCCTTCTGCTTCTATTTTTTGAGACAGCTTCAGGAGAATAGGTGTTATTTCTTCTTTGAAAGTTTGGTAGAATTCCCCAGGGAATCCATCAGGTCCTGGGCTCTTGTTTTTTGGGAGGTTTTTGATCACTGCTTCAATCTCGTTACTGGTTTTGGTCTATTCAGGTTGTCAATTTCTTCTTGGTTCAATTTTGGGAGTTTATAGTATTCCAGGAATGCATCCATTTCATCTAGGTTGCTTAGCTTATTGGCATATAACTGTAGATAATAACTTCTGATGATTGTTTCTACTTCCTTGTTGTTTGTTGCGATCTCTCCCTTTTCATTCATAATTTTATGAATTTGGGCTTTCTCTCTTTTCTTCTGGATTAGAGTGGCCAATGGTTTATCAATCTTATTGATTATTTCAAAAAACCAGCTTCTAGTTTCATTGATATGTTCTACTGTATCTCTGGTTTCTACCTCATTGACCTCTGCTCTAATCGTGATTATTTCCCTTCTTATGTGTGGAGTTGGTTTGATTTGTTGTTGATTCTCCAGTTCTTTAAGGTGTAGAGACAGCTGGTGTATTCTGGATTTTTCAATTTTTTTGAGGGAGGCTTGGATGGCTATGTATTTCCCCCTTAGGACCGCCTTTGCTGTATCCCATAGGTTTTGGACCAAAGTGTCTTCATTCTCACTGGTTTCCAAGAATTGTTTCAGTTCTTCTTTGATCTCCTGGTTGATCCAAGCATTCTTAAGCAAGGTGGTCTTTAGCTTCCAGGTGTTTGAGTTCCTTCAGAACTTTTCCTTGTGATTGAGCTCCAGTTTCAAAGTATTGTGATCTGAGAATGTGCAGGGAATGATCTCAGTCTTTTGGTATCGGTTGAGTCCTGATTTGTGACGCAGTATGTGGTCTGTTCTGGAGAAGGTTCCATGTGCATTTGAGAAGAATGAGTATTCTGTTGTTTTAGGGTGGAATGTTCTGTATATATCTACGAGGTCCAATGTGTCATTCAATGCTCTTGTTTCTTTATTGATTTTCTGCTTCGATGATCTGTCTGTTTCTGAGAGAGGCATGTTAAGATCTCCTACTATTAATGTATTCATATCAATATGACTCTTTACCTTGATTAACAGTTTTCTTATGTAATTGGCTGCTCCCATATTGGGGGCATAGATATTTATAATTGTTAGATCATTTGGCTGGATAGTCCCTTTAAGAATGATGTAGTGTCCTTCTGTATCTCTGACTACAGTCTTTAGTTTAAAATCTAATTTATCTGATATGAGAATTGCTACCTCGGCCTTCTTTTGAGGCCCATTGGCATGAAAGATGCTTCTCCATCCTTTCACTTTCAGTCTGGGTGTATCTTTAGGTTCAAAATGGGTCTCTTGTAGACAACATATGGATGGGTCCTGTTGTTTTATCCAATCTGCCACCCTGTGCCGTTTTATGGGTGCGTTTATTTTTTTTTTAAGATTTTATTTATTTGACAGAGAGATCACAAGCAGAGAGAGAGAGAGAGAGAGGAGGAAGCAGGCTCCCCGCCCAGCAGAGAGCCCGATGCGGGACTCAATCCCAGAACCCTGAGATCAGGACCTGAGCCGAAGGCAGAGGCCTAACCCACTGAGCCACCCAGGCAGCCCCTTATGGGTACATTTATGCCATTCACATTGAGAGTGATTATTGATAGATATGTTTTTATTGACATCGTGTTACCTTTGAAGTCTTTCTTTCTGTAGATTTTCTCTATATTTCTGTTAAATGCTATTCTTAGGATTTTTCCTCTTTTATAGAACCCCCCTTAATATTTCCTGCAGTGTCGAATTGGTGGTTGCATAGTCTTTTAAACCTTGCTGGTCTTGGAAATTCTTTATCTCTCCATCCATTTTGAATGTCAGTCTTGCTGGATAAAGTATTCTTGGCTGCATGTTCTTCTCATTTGGTGCCCTGAATATATCTTGCCAGCCCTTTCTGGCTTGCCAGGTCTCTGTGGACAGTTCTGACGTTATTCTGATGGGCTTTCCTCTGTAAGTAAGGAGCCTCTTTTTCCTAGCTGCTTTCAAGAGATAGTATCTACAATTATGATTCCTCAATTTGACTATGAGGTGCCTTGATGGTTTTTTGGAATCCATAATCTATGGTGGAGACCGCTCTGCCTCTAGTACATGAACCTTGGTTCCATTCGAGAGATTGGGAAAAATTTTCATGAAGAACTTGTTCCACTATATCTTCTAGACTTCTTTCTTTCTCCTCCCCTTCAGGATTCCAATAATTCTGACGTTGGGACGTTTCATGGCATCATTTATTTCCCCGATTCTGTTTTTGTGGCTTCTAAGCTGTTTGTTCCAGGCTTCCTCCTGATCCTTTCTCTCTATCTGTTTTTCCTCCAGATCACTAATTCTATCTTCTGTCTCAGTTACTCTAGCTTTTAGAGAATTTAGATTAGATTGGAACTCATTGAGAGCATTGTAAACCTCATCCCTGGTAGCTTTCAGCTCTGCCCTGACATTGTGAACATCATCCCTGGTGGCTTTCAGTTCGTCCCTAATGAATTCCGTTTGGTCATTCATTGCTTTCTCCAACCTAGCTATTGCCTGGATAATTGTTAGCCTGAATTCTCTTTCCGACATATTGTCTATGTTGATAGCCGTTAGCTCTGTTGCAGAAGGTGCATCCTCTGTATTTTTCTTCTGTTGGGCATTCCTCCTCCTAGTCATTTTGCTGAGAGATGACTGAACAGATATAGCTGGATGTATCGACGGTGGTGCAGTCTAGGTGCACCGTGGAATGCTTCTGAGCAATCAGGCTTCCCCACCCAAACGAGAGAAAAAAGAAAAGAAAAAGAAAAAAAAGAGAGGAGACAGCGGAAAAAAAGGAAGATAAAAGAGAAGGTTCGGCCCAAATGGGCCCCAAGGTAAGATTGATGAAGTAATCAAACAAAAACAGACAAACAAAAAGACTGATAAAAGTATATGACAAGGGACGCCTGGGTGGCTCAGTTGGTTAAGCAGCTGCCTTCGGCTCAGGTCATGATCCCAGCGTCCTGGGATCGAGTCCCGCATCGGGCTCCTTGCTCAGCAGGAGCCTGCTTCTCCCTCTGCCTCTGCCTGCCATTCTGTCTGCCTGTGCTTGCTCTCTCTCCCTCTCTCTCTGACAAAAAAAAAAAAAAAAAGAGTTTGTTCTTCCTTAAAAAAAAAAAAGTATATGACAAGAGGAAAAAAAAATTATATGCAAATAAAGGAAGAACCTCGTCAAAAAGAACCCCAAGTATAATATTTATATACTATCAGGACAAAGGCAAAAACACAGAAACACTGGTGGAAGAAAAAGATGGGAGAGTGGATATAAATTCTGTGTGGGCGAGGAAGGTTGTTTCAAATCTTCCTGGATGTATCTTGTTATCTTTGTTAAAGGACTCAACTTTCCTAAGATAAAGGGGGATTAAAAATTGGTTTACCGGGGAGGAGTCAAGATGGCGGAGAAGTAGCAGGCTGAGACTACTTCGGGTAGCGGGAGATCAGCTAAATAGCTTATCTAAAGATTGCAAACACCTACAAATCCAATGGGAGATTGAAGAGAAGAAGAACAGCAATTCCAGAAACAGAAAATCAACCACTTTCTGCAAGGTAGGACTGGCGGAGAAGTGAATCCAAAGCGACGGGAAGATAGACCGCGGGGGGAGGGGCCGGCTCCCGGCGAGCGGCAGAGCAACGGAGCAAAATCAGGACTTTTAAAAGTCTGTTCCGCTGAGGGACATCGCTCCAGAGGCTTAACTGGAAGCCCAGGCGGGGTCAGTGCGGCCTCAGGTCCCGCAGGGTCGCAGAAGGATCGTGGGTGTCTGAGTGTCGCAGAGCTTACCGGTATTAGAACGGGGAAGCCAGCTACAGAGACAGAGCCGAGGAGTGACTCTCAGCTCGGGGTTGCCTTGAACCGGTCGCAGGCTCGGTCAGCTCGGAGCGTGGCCGGAGGCCAGGGTGGTGGGAGACATTGGGCGCTGTTCTCTGAGGGCGCACTGAGGAGTGGGGCCCCGGGCTCTCGGCTCCTCCGGGCCGGAGACCGGTAGGCCGCCATCTTCATTCCCGTCCTCCGGAACTCTACGGAAAGCGCTCAGGGAACAAAAGCTCCCGAAAGCGAACCCGAGCAGATGACTCAGCGCAGCACCGGGTAAGGGCGGTGCAACTCCGCCTGGGGCAAAGACGCTTGAGAATCACTACAACAGGCCCCTCCCCCAGAAGATCAACAGGAAACCCAGCCAGGACCAAGTTCACCTACCAAGGAGAGCGGCAGAATTCCAGAGGAGAAGAAAGCAAAGCATGGAACTCATGGCTTTCTCCCCATGATTTTTTAGCCTTGCAGTTAATTTATTTTTTTTTTCTTTTTCAATTTTTTTTTCTTTTTCTCTTCTTCTGCTGAATTTTTTTTTAACTCTTACCGTTTTCTTTTTTTAACGTTTTTTAAATAGTTTATCTAATATATATATTTTTTTCCTCTTTTTATATTTTTTCTTTATCGGCTTTCTTTTTTTTAATAGTTTCTTTTTTTTTCTTTCTTTCTGAACCCCTTTTTATCCCCTTTCTCCCCCCTCACAATTCGGGATCTCATCTGATTTGGCTAAAGCATATTTTCCTGGGGTTGTTTCCACCCTTTTAGTATTTTACTTGCTCCTTCATAAACTCTTATCAGGACAAAATGACAAGGCGGAAAAATTCACAACAAAAAAAAAGAACAAGAGGCAGTACCAAAGGCTAGGGACCTAATCAATACAGACATTGGTAATATGTCAGATATAGAGTTCAGAATGACGATTCTCAAGGTTCTAGCCGGTCTTGAAAAAGGCATGGAAGATATTAGAGAAACCCTCTCAGGAGATATAAAAGTCCTTTCTGGAGAAATAAAAGAACTAAAATCTAACCAAGTTGAAATCAAAAAGCTATTAATGAGGTGCAATCAAAAATGGAGGCTCTCACTGCTAGGATAAATGAGGCAGAAGAAAGAATTAGCGATATAGAAGACCAAATGACAGAGAATAAAGAAGCTGAGCAAAAGAGGGACAAACAGCTACTGGACCATGAGGGGAGAATTCGAGAGATAAGTGACACCATAAGACGAAACAACATTAGAATAATTGGGATTCCAGAAGAAGAGGAAACAGAGAGGGGAGCAGAAGGTATATTGGAGAGAATTATTGGAGAGAATTTCCCCAATATGGCAAAGGGAACAAGCATCAAAATCCAGGAGGTTCAGAGAACCCCTCTCAAAATCAATAAGAATAGGTCCACACCCCGTCACCTAATAGTAAAATTGACAAGTCTTAGTGACAAAGAAAAGATTCTGAAAGCAGCCCGGGAAAAGAAGTCTGTAACGTACAATGGTAAAAATATTAGATTGGCAGCAGACTTATCTACAGAGACCTGGCAGGCCAGAAAGAGCTGGCATGATATATTCAGAGTACTAAATGAGAAAAACATGCAGCCAAGAATACTATATCCAGCTAGGCTATCATTGAAAATAGAAGGAGAGATTAAAAGCTTCCAGGACAGGGGCCTGGGTGGCTCAGTGGGTTAAGCCGCTGCCTTCGGCTCAGGTCATGATCCCAGGTCCTGGGTTCGAGCCCCACATCGGGCTTTCTGCTCAGCGGGGAGCCTGCTTCCTCCTCTCTCTCTGCCTGCCTCTCTGCCTACTTGTGATTTCTCTCTGTCAAATAAATAAATAAAAATCTTTAAAAAAAAAAAAAGCTTCCAGGACAAACAAAAACTGAAAGAATTTGCAAATACCAAACCAGCTCTACAGGAAATATTGAAAGGGGTCCTCTAAGCAAAGATAGACCCTAAAAGTAGTAGATCAGAAAGAAACAGAGACAATATACAATAACAGTCACCTTACAGGCAATACAATGGCACTAAATTCATATCTCTCAATACTTACCCTGAATGTTAATGGGCTAAATGCCCCAATCAAAAGACACAGGGTATCAGAATGGATAAAAAAACAAAACCCATCTATATGTTGCCTACAAGAAACTCATCTTAAACCCGAAGACACCTCCAGGTTTAAAGTGAGGGGGTGGAAAAGAATTTACCATGCTAATGGACATCAGAAGAAAGCAGGAGTGGCAATCCTTATATCAGATCAATTAGATTTTAAGCCAAAGACTATAATAAGAGATGAGGAAGGACACTATATCATACTCAAAGGAACTGTCCAACAAGAAGATCTAACAATTTTAAATATCTATGCCCCTAACGTGGGAGCAGCCAACTATATAAACCAATTAATAACAAAATCAAAGAAACACATTGACAAGAATACAATAATAGTAGGGGATTTGAACACTCCCCTCACTGAAATGGACAGATCATCCAAGCAAAAGATCAACAAGGAAATCAAGGCCTTAAATGACACACTGGACCAGATGGACATCACAGATATATTCAGAACATTTCATCCCAAAGCAACAGAAGACACATTCTTCTCTAGTGCACATGGAACATTCTCCAGAATAGATCACATTCTTGGTCCTAAATCAAGTCTCAACCGGTATCAAAAGATTGGGATCATTCCCTGCATATTTTCAGACCACAGTGCTCTAAAGCTAGAACTCAATAACAAGAGGAAATTTGGAAAGAACCCAAATACATGGAGACTAAACAGCATCCTTCTAAAGAATGAATGGGTCAACCAGGAAATTAGAGAAGAATGAAAAAATTTATGGAAACAAATTATAATGAAAACACAACGGTTCAGAATTTGTGGGACACAACAAAGGCAGTCCTGAGAGGAAAATATATAGTGGTACAAGCCTTTCTCAAGAAACAAGAAAGATCTCAGGTACACAACCTAACCCTACACCTAAAGGAGCTGGAGAAAGAACAAGAAAGAAACCCTAAACCCAGCAGGACAAGAGAAATCATAAAGATCAGAGCAGAAATCAATGAAATAGAAACAAAAAAAAAACAATAGAACAAATCAACGAAAGTAGGAGCTGTTTCTTTGAAAGAATTAATAAGATTGATAAACCCCTGGCCAGACTTCTCAAAAAGAAAAGAGAAAGGACCCAAATAAATAAAATCATGAATGAAAGAGGAGAGATCACAACGAACACCAAAGAAATACAGACAATTATAAGAACATACTAGGAGCAACTCTACGCCAACAAATTTGACAATCTGGAAGAAATGGATGCATTCCTAGAGACATATAAACTACCACAACTGAACCAGGAAGAAATAGAAAACATGAACAGACCCATAACCAGTAAGGAGATTGAAACAGTCATCAAAAATCTCCAAACAAACAAAAGCCCAGGGCCAGACGGCTTCCCGGGGGAATTCTACCAAACATTTAAAGAAGAACTAATTCCTATTCTCCTGAAACTGTTCCAAAAAATAGAAATAGAAGGAAAACTTCCAAACTCATTTTATGAGGCCAGCATCACCTTGATCCCAAAACCAGACAAGGATCCCAACAAAAAAGAGAACTACAGACCAATATCCTTGATGAACACAGATGCAAAAATTCTCGCCAAAATACTAGCCAATAGGATTCAACAGTACATTAAAAGGATTATTCAACACGACCAAGTGGGATTTATTCCAGGGCTGCAAGGCTGGTTCAACATCCGCAAATCAATCAATGTGATACAACACATTAATAAAAGAAAGAACAAGAACCATATGATACTCTCCATAGATGCTGAAAAAGCATTTGACAAAGTGCAGCATCCCTTCCTGATCAAAACTCTTCAAAGTGTAGGGATAGACGGCACATACCTCAATATTATCAAAGCCATCTATGAAAAACCCACCGCAAATATCATTCTCAATGGAGAAAAACTGAAAGCTTTTCCGCTAAGGTCAGGAACAGGGCAGGGATGTCCGTTATCACCACTGCTATTCAACATAGTACTAGAAGTCCTAGCCTCAGCAATCAGACAACAAAAGGAAATTAAAGGCATCCAAATCGGCAAAGAAGAAGTCAAACTATCACTCTTCGCAGATGATATGATACTCTATGTGGAAAACCCAAAAGACTCCACTCCAAAACTGCTAGAACTTGTACAGGAATTCAGTAAAGTGTCAGGATATAAAATCAATGCACAGATATCAGTTGCATTTCTCTACACCAACAACAAGACAGAAGAAAGAGAAATTAAGGAGTCCATCCCATTTACAATTGCACCCAAAACTATAAGATACCTGGGAATAAACCTAACCAAAGAGACTAAGAATCTATACTCAGAAAACTATAAAGTACTCATGAAAGAAATTGAGGAAGACACAAAGAAATGGAAAAATGTTCCATGCTCCTGGATTGGAAGAATAAATATTGTGAAAATGTCTATGCTACCTAAAGCAATCTACACATTTAATGCAATTCCTTTCAAAGGACCATCCATTTTTTTCAAAGAAATGGAACCAATCATCCTAAAATTTATATGGAACCAGAAAAGACCTCGAATAGCCAAAGGAATATTGAAAAAGAAAGCCAAAGTTGGTGGCATCACAATTCCGGACTTCAAGCTCTATTACAAAGCTGTCATCATCAAGACAGCATGGTACTGGCACAAAAACAGACACATAGATCAATGGAACAGAATAGAGAGCCCAGAAATGGACCCTCAACTCTATGGTCAACTCATCTTCGACAAAGCAGGAAAGAATGTCCAATGGAACAAAGACAGCCTCTTCAATAAATGGTGTTGGGAAAATTGGACAGCCACATGCAGAAAAATGAAATTGGATCATTTCCTTACACCACACACGAAAATAGACTCAAAATGGATGATGGATCTCAATGTGAGAAAGGAATCCATCCAAATCCTCGAGGAGAACACAGGCAGCAACCTCTTCGACGTCAGCCGCAGCAACATCTTCCTAGGAACATCACCAAAGGCAAGGGAAGCAAGGGCAAAAATGAACTTTTGGGATTTTATCAAGATCAAAAGCTTTTGCACAGCAAAGGAAACAGTGAACAAAACCAAAAGACAACTGACAGAATGGGAGAAGATATTTGCAAATGACATATCAGATAAAGGGCTAGTGTCCAAAATCTATAAAGAACTTAGCAAACTCAACACCTAAAGAACTAATAATCCAATCAAGAAATGGGCAGAGGACATGAACAGACATTTCTGCAAAGAAGACATCCAGATGGCCAACAGACACATGAAAAAGTGCTCCACATCACTCGGCATCAGGGAAATACAAATCAAAACCACCATGAGATATCACCTCACACCAGTCAGAATGGCTAAAATTAACAAGTCAGGAAATGAGAGATGCTGGCGAGGATGCGGAGAAAGGGGAACCCTCCTACACTGTTGGTGGGAATGCAAGCTGGTGCAACCACTCTGGAAAACAGCATGGAGGTTCCTCAAAATGTTGAAAATAGAACTACCCTATGACCCTGCAATTGCACTGCTGGGTATTTACCCTAAAGATACAAACATAGTGATCCGAAGGGGCACATGCACCCGAATGTTTATAGCAGCATTGTCTACAATAGCCAAACTATGGAAAGAACGTAGATGTCCATCTACAGACGAATGGATAAAGAAGATGTGGTATATATACACAATGGAATACTATGCAGCCATCAAAAGAAATGAAATCTTGCCATTTGCGACGACGTGGATGGAACTAGAGGGTATCATGCTTAGCGAAATCAGTCATTCGGAGAAAAACAACTATCATATGATCTCCCTGATATGAGGGAGAGGAGATGCAACGTGGGGGGTTGAGGGGGTAGGAGAAGAGTAAATGAAACAAGATGGGATTGGGAGGGAGACAAACCATAAGTGACTCTTAATCTCACAAAACAAACTGAGGGTTGATGGGGTGAGGGGGTTGGGAGAGGGGGTGGGGTTATGAATATTGGGGAGGGTCTGTGCTATGGTGAGTGTTGTGAAGTGTGTAAACCTGGCGATTCGCAGACCTGTACCCCTGGGGATAAAAATATATGTTTATAAAGCTGTAAAAAAAAAAAAAAAGAAAGAAAGAAAGGATGAATACCCAAGTTTTGTAGCAACATGGACGGGACTGGAAGAGATTATGCTGAGTGAAATAAGTCAAGCAGAGAGAGTCAATTATCATATGGTTTCACTTATTTGTGGAGCATAACAAATAGCATGGAGTACATGGGGAGATGGAGAGGAGAAGGGAGTTGAGGGAAATTGGAAGGGGAGGTGAACCATGAGAGACTATGGACTCTGAAAACCATTCTGAGAATTTTGAAGATGTGGTGGGTGGGAGGTTGGGGGCACCAGGTGGTGGGTATTGTAGAGGGCACAGATTGCATGGATCACTGGGTGTGGTGCAAAAATAATGAATACTGTTATGCTGAAAAAATATAAAAAATTAAAAAAATTAAAAAAAAATTGGTTTACCTATAGGGGTAGTATTTTCTGTGGAAAGGGGATTACTTTGAAGTTTAACTCTATATGAATATTAGAAAATAAAAATAAAAAAAGGAATAAGCTAGACTAAACTAAAGTTATAAAAAAGAAATTTAAAAAGTAGAAATGCAAAAGAAAAACACAGGTTTATGTATCAAAAAGTTCAGGTTAGAGGGTTATTATGGAATTTGATGTACTGGACATCTCACTGTGATGGTAAATAGGTTAAAAAATTATCTATATAAATAAAAAATGAGCCAGAATAGTGGGAACAAATTAAAAATAAAAGTTGTCCTATGAAGTAGTGGTGGTTGTTCTCTTGTAGTTTTTTTTTTTTTTTTTCTTTCCTGGTTGGTTTTCTGGGGGAGGGGCCTGTCAAGTGGGTTTTCAGTCAATGATGTTTCCTGAATTAAGCCCTCCCGCCCCCCTCAAGGGGGTGGGCTCTGAGCAAACTGGTTTTTCAAGGTTTTGTTCTCTGGAGGTTTTTATGTTTGTTCACTTTTTTTTTTTTGTCTCTCGCGTTGACTACTTTTGATGGTTTTTGTAGGTTTAGAGGAAAGCAAACTACACCTGACCTCCCTCTCAGAGAGAAGACTCAGTCTGGCTGCAGAGCCCATATAAATCCCCCCTTGGCCGCTGGCAGAGCAGGTTCTGAGTTGGGGTTCCTGGGGATGCAGGATCTTCTGCTTGTACCCAAAACCAAGGCAGCGGTGGCTGTCTGGGCAGCTCCAGACCACCAGAGAGGTTCCAAGCAGGGATTTCACACTGAGATTTTTCTCGCTGGGCTGGGAGTGCCTGGTCTTTATGGGTCTAAGAGCACTCGGCTTGCGCACACCTCTCTCAGGGGAGGCTGTGGGTCGCGCGCATGTTTCAGGCTCTGAGAGTGGGGCGCAGGTCCGAAAGCACAAGGCTGGGCCTTCGCACACCTCTCTCAGGGGAGAATTTGGGGCGCGTGTCTCAGGCTCCGAAACAATGGCGCAGGTCTAAGAGTGCGGGGGGGGGGGGGTTTGTGCACCTCTCTCAGGGGAGGGTGAGGGGCATGCGTGTCTTAGGCTCTGTAGCAGGGCTTGGCGTTCTGCCCTCTGGCGTGACTCCCAGCCCCTCACAGGAGCCATACCCCACGCAATCTCGGGCGCACTGGCTGCTCAGGGACCAAGACCTGGTTTCTCAGCTGCACTCTCTCTGGCTCAGCGCCAGGGGAGGCTGTCCTGGGTCCGGGTACTTAAGCTCCTGTCCCTAGCTGCCTGGATTCCCACAATTTCCCCCCCATGATTCTTTGCTCTTTTGGAGTGCTTTCAACCAGTCTCCAAGTTAATGCTGGTCCCCAGATGCAGGGCACTCTCCTATTAGCGGTAAAACTTTCCAACCGATCGCCTCTGGTGGCTCCCTCCCCCTTTTGTTTATCTTCTGATATCAGTCTGACGTTCCCACTCCACTTTACCTGCCCACTGGCGTCTTCTGTCCCCATAGAGATCCAGACGTGTATAATTCTGATCTCAGGCTGATTTCATGGGTGATCGGAGTCCTTTGGTAGGTAATCAGCTCACTTTAGGGTACAGGTTGAAAAGGCGCCTCCTCC
This sequence comes from Lutra lutra, assembly GCF_902655055.1. Lineage (NCBI taxonomy): Eukaryota > Metazoa > Chordata > Mammalia > Carnivora > Mustelidae > Lutra > Lutra lutra. The sequence continues at coordinate 70,005,311 of NC_062289.1, read as the reverse complement.
TACTTCCCTGCCTTCTTGTCTCCCCACCCCCCACTGGGCTATAATATTTTATCACAAAAACATCATCATGTTCTTCTTCTCTGTCTTTGTTAGACACCTGAGGACACAAGGGACTGTGAGTTTTGCTGTGGTGTGTGGCAGGAAGATGGTATCTGCATGCTTGCCCCATGCCCTGTGCTGCTTGATAACATAAGACAGGATAGACATAGGTCCTGTTTCTGCAGAGATTTAAAAAAAAAAAAAAAAACAAAGAAACAAAAAAAAACAAATTTCTTGTCTCACAATAAGACCTGACTCCTGATTCAGTGAATTGTTAACAGGTTTATTCTCACATCAGTCCTTGCAGCTGACATAAACCCCCCTTTTCATTAAAAGCCTTTGAAATGCTTGCCTCTAAATGCAGGATACTGGATCTTGGAGGTTGTTTGCTTATTTTTTTCCCCAAAGATTTTACTTGACAGAGATCATAAGTAGGCAGAGAGGCTGGCAGAGAGGAGGGGGAAGCAGGCTCCCTGCTGAGCAGAGAGCTCAATGCGGGGCTCCATCCCAGGACCCTGGGACCATGACCTGAGCTGAAGGCAGAGGCTTTAACCCACTGAGCCACCCAGGCACCCTGGATCTTGAGGTTTTTAAAGAGAATTATCATAGAGAAATTCCTCAGGGTGTTTAAGAGCCTCACAAGGAAGAGGGGGGCCTCTTAATCACATTTTTGTGTACACACACACACACACACAAATTTACACACAAACAGCTCTTTACTCTCTGTATGTGACTAATGCGTTGGTATATGTGCTTCTGGGATTCACTGTATCTCCAGAAGCCAGGGTCAACGTGGGCTCATCCAGCCATTTTCAGTGTCACAATCTCCAAGAGGCAGAATCTTCATCGGCAGGAATACCCAGGGGCAGGGAGTGTTACTGGGATCCTGTCATCACACAACCAGGATGTGCCCTGAGCCCTGGCTCTCTGGGATGATGCTGATACTCAGAAATTTCAGGGGAAATTTTTGTCACCATGGGAATCTCATCCCTTCAACACCTGTGGGCTACAGTCAGCATCTGAGGCTGACCAGTACATTGATTATGAGACTTGAGCCTCAGTGTTGCTCCCAAGGAGCTTAAAACCCTTGGGAACAAGAGACACAACCTCCTCATGTTCTCAGAGCTGGACTGTCACTCCATCAGTCATGCCAGTGACACCTCCAACCAGTTTTCACTCTGATGGAAAGTCATCTTCCCCAAACCAGGGTCAAAAGCTATGTGACCTCAGGGAAAATATCCTCTTATCTCCATCATTCCTTGAATCAGATGTGGGATATTTGACAGAAACTTCGGGGTCCATTTTGCCTAAGGTAGCAGAAATTCATTGCCATAGTCATGGGTGGGTGAATGAATTACTGCTCTACCCTGGACTTCCTGGACACAAGTTGCAGGGAGTAGAGCTGTGCCCACCACAGAGAGTGGTCTGACCCCAAATCTCTTCGTTCTATAACCTCTGTCTCTGTTTGGCAATTTTGTCAGTAAGATGGTTCTTAGTTTATAGGAAGAGGCCACTTAATTGGTTTTACTGGGCACGAGGTTGACCTTTCCTACCTGGGAGACCAGACACATGGTACAAATAAAAGATTTTAGAAAAAGCATATTCTGCTGAGAACAGAAGACATTCCTGTCCCACTGTTCTCCATCCATATTTTTAACCACTCTTTCCACCAATTTTCTCTCTGCAATAAGCACAGATATGGGAAATTACACTAGTGATGGTATCTGCATCTTCACAATAATGTTGTCATTTAGTTTAAATCAATCTTACTGAATGGAATTATGGAGAAAATAGCACACATTTATTTTAAGTATGAGCTTGGCTCAGTGGTGACTGAAATATACACTCTTTCACCAGGTATCTGTCAGAGCATCTGTATCTCTCACTCCTTTCTTCCTAGAACTTCAAACATGTTTGCACTTTGTGCTCTGACGTCAGTGCAACACACAGCCTCATGTGGCAAGGCTCCTAAAGACTTATGTCTGTGTGCTTTGAGGAGAGATCCTAGGAGGGAATTATGGCCCCAGTACATGGTGAACTCTTGTTTCCAGCAGATGGAAAGATTGAGGAGCAAAAGAAAACAAAAATGTTCAGTATGTAACCATTGAAGGAATGCACATGAGGGCTTCTGCCTATAAACTGGGAAGATGAACTCCCCATCTCCTCAAGGCTGCAGCAACTTCAGAGGATGAGGAGCTGTGGAAATCAGGGAGCTGGCCAATAGGAGGAAAATCCATGAATCCTGCACAAAAGGGGCCATAAGTCCATTGGGAACTGTCAGTTCTTTGGTATTGATGCTTATCTATAAGGAATTTGTATAAAAGACACCGTATCAGTCCCGAACCACAACGAAACGAGGAGTAGTTGGACAGAGTAACCCTGAAGACACTTAGTAGCACCTATAGTGATCCCTGAATTAATAAGAATCGGCATATAGGGACACTTGGCTTGGCCCTAAAGAACGAAAGAGTGGAGAGCATGGGGGAGACAGAAGTGTCTGCTGGGTTCTGATCACCATTATCTCAGACAATAATGTGTCTGTGTCTAGGCACTAGGGGGTACTCATGGTTTGTCATTGAGTTTCACCTGTGATTAGAGCTCCTTTCCTCCCCACCACCCTTACTTGCTCAAATAGAAGGACCTGACCCTTGGGCAGTTAGGGGTCAGAGACTTGGGTGTTTCATTTGCATGGTTGGTCCCACCCTCTCTCACGGATTGAATAAGGTAAGAGAGAGATTGGGGGATGCTCTGCACAGTTGTGGGGCCACAGAAGATAGGATCTGTGATGACCTCCACCATGGCCTGGTACACTCTCCTCCTCACCCTCCTTGCTCACTGCACAGGTGATTGGATGTGGAGACAGGTGAAGGGACCCTAAGAGGACACATGGGGCCCTGCTTCCTTCTCTTGTTTCTAGACCCCAGCATCACCTCTGTGTTTCTTCCTCTTCCAGCGTCCTGGGCCCAGTCTGTGCTGACTCAACCATCCTCACTGTCTGGGTCCCCTGGCCAGAGGGTCACCATCTCTTGCACTGGAGGCAGCACCAACATTGGTGGTGGTTATGCTGTGTCCTGGTACCAACAGCACCCAGGAAAGGCCCCTAAATCCATCATATATAATACTAGCAGTAGACCCTCAGGGGTCCCTGAAAGGTTTTCTGGCTCTAGATCTGGCAACACTGGCTCCCTCACCATCACTGGACTCAAGACTGAGGATGAGGCTGATTATTACTGCTCATCATGGGACAAGAGTCTCAATGGTCACACAGTGCTCTGGGTCTGTGAGGAAGTGAGACAATAACCTGCTGTTTTCCCAGCAATGGAGGTCCCCTTGGAGCCTACAGTCATTGGCCATATCAGCTACTTCCTTTGTTTATTCTAAACTGTAGTCTGAGACCATCTCATGGAACTTTGACTACAAAATAGTCCACATTTCTTAAATTCAGACCCCCGGGTTTGTCTTTTGCAGGAAATTATTGTAAGATTTTCTCATATTGAGGAGAAATTCCTGGGTTCCATGGGTAGACTGCCCTGGGGACAGATTCTGTGACTGGACAGAAAACAGACACAGAAACAGACACAGAGACCAAGTGTGCCTAACTAAAGATAGAGTCCTATCCAGTTAATACACTTCCATACTACTTAATGAACATCTATTATGCACCACACTTGAGTAGCTATGCAGGATACAGGTAGACATGATAGGAAGGGTCTCCATGCCCAGGGCACTGATGGTGTCTGGGGGAAGAGAGTGGCCACAGAACCCAAACTTGTTGTAAAGGAAAGCTTTATCACAGGAGCATGAGTGGTGAAGTTGTTGGAGTTGGAATGGAGTATTGCAGAGGCTGACAGGGAACCCCAGAATCTGATGTCCAGTACTGATATCCTGGTTTTGCACCAGTGATGAAGTAGCAGTTGGGGAGTGTGGAGATGTGACTAGATGAATTGTACCCCAGGCAGACTAGGAGTTCTGGACAAGGGATGGAGGAATGAGGAATATCAGGGTCCTTATGAATAGGAGGAAGCCAGGCCTGAGAATGGGGATGTGGAGGAGGACAAGGTGGGATGAAGATTGGGAACATTGTGTTGAGGGGCTTCTCCAGCTGGGACAATGTTAAGACCCATCTGTGTTTCAGGATGACTTCCACCTCATGCTAATAGCATTAGCCCCTACAAGGGGAATGTTTATCAGGACTCCTAGGAATGCACCTCTCTGCTTACTCTTGTCTTTGATGAAACTTCACCGGTGTCTGATTTTTGGGAAGTATTTCCTTTATTCTTCAAATCTATTTATCTGGAATAAGGTTCAATTTGACATTTGTCAAATTAACAGGAGAAAATAAAATTAATAGCATAAAGGGAATCCATAAAGATATGGAGAATTCCAAAGACAGCCAGCCAACATGGCACTTATTTGACCAAAGGAGACATAGGAGTCTGAGTACAATGAGGAGAAAGAGCATTAGCAGGAAGGTGAAAGATGTGTGGAAAACACATTGCCCTACTACCTAGATATAGGAACCTCTGTTAATATCTCTCTTCCTGGTACAAGCAGGCAGTTTGGGGGAAGCTATAGAACTTTCCATAAAACAGCAGAACCATAAGAGACTGTGGACTCTGAGAAACAAACTGAGGGATTTGGAAGGGATGGGGTGGGGAGTTGGGTAAACCTGGTGGTGCTATTTTTGAGGGCACGCATTGCATGGAACACTGGTTTTGGTGCATAAACAATGAATTCTAGAACACTGAAAAGGAATTTAAAAAATAAAAAATATATAACTCTAAAAAATACAGTTGAATTTCATTTACTTTTTAAAAATTTAAATTCAATTATCCAACATACAGCATATCATTAGTTTCAGATGTCGTGTTCAATAATTTGTCATTTGGGAGTAACACCCGGTGATCATTGCATCACATGCCCTCCTTAATGCCCATTACCAAATTACTCATCCCCACCACTGACCTCCCCTCCAGCAACCCTCAATTTGTTTCCTATAATTAAGAGATTCTCATGGTTTTTCTCCTTCTCTGTTGGATATTTGGGAATTTTCTATTTTTTTTTTTTGAGAAAGGTTTGTATTGCTATATACTTCCCTCTCAAAACTGCATTTGCTTATCCCAAAGATTATGAGAAGTCATGTTTTCATTTTCTATTGTTTCCATGATATTTTTTTAAAAGATTTTATTTATTTATTTGACAGACAGCGATCACAAGTAGCAGAGAGGCAGGCAGAGAGAGAGAGAGAGAGGAGAAAGCAGGCTCCCTGCCAAGCAGAGAGCCCAATGCGGGGCTTGATCCCAGGACCCTGGGATCATGACCGGAGCTGAAGGCAGAGGCTTTAACCCCACTGAGCCACCCAGGCACCCCTGTTTCCATGATATTTTTAATTCTAATTCCTAGTTGACCCATTTACTCCTTTGTATGATTTTCTTGAACTTCCAAGGGTTTGAGTTCCTTCCAAATTTTCGCTTGTGATTAAGTTCAAGTATCAAATCATTGTGGTCTGAAAAATATACAGGAAATAGTCCAAGTTATCTGGTACCACGTGAGACCTGATATGTGACCCAATATGTAATCTATTCTAGATAATGACCCATAGGAGAATAAGAATGTGGATTCTGTGGCGTTAAGTTCCTATGTTCTGTATATATCTGTGAAGTCCATATGGTCCAGTGTGTCACAGAAAGTCCCTGTTTCCTTGTTGATATTCTCCTTAGATGATCTCTCATTGTTCCAAATAGGCTGTTAAGTCCCTTGCTATTATTGTATTAATATTAATGTGTTTCATTAATTTGGTTATTAATTGGTCTATATAATTGGCTCTTCTCATGTTTTCCAAAGTGGCTGTACCAGCTTGCATTCCCTTTAACAGTAGAAGAGGGCTCCCATTTCTGCACATCCTCTTCAACATTTGCTGTTCCTGCATTGTTAATTTTGGTCATTCTAACTGGTATAAAGTGATATCTCAATGTGATTTTGATTTGGATTTCCATGACAGCATTTACATGTGTCTGTTGGCCATTTGCATGCCTTCTTTGGAGAAGTGTATGTTCATGTTTTCTGCCCATTTTTTAACTTGATAATTTGTTATTTGGGTGTTGAGTTTGAGAAGTTCATTATAGATCTTGGATACCAGCCCTTTGCCTGTAGTGTCACATGCAAATACCTTCTCCCATTCCATGGGTTGCCTCTTTGTTTTGCTGACTGGTTCCTTTGCTGACTCATCCCAAGAAGCTTTTTATCTTGCTGAATTCCCAAAAGTTCACTTTCACTTTTGTCTCCCTTGTCTTTGGAGCTGTGTATTGAAAGAAGTTGCTGTGGCCAATGTCAAAGATGTTACTATGTTCTCCTCTAAGAATTTGATGGACTTCTGTCTCACCTTGAAGTATTTCATCCATTTTGAGTTTATCTTCATGTATGGTGTAAGAGAATGGTCAAGTTTCAGTCTCCTATACATAGCTGTCCAATTTTACCAGCACCACTTATTGAACTGTCTGTCTTTTTGTCATGAGCATTTTCCCTTCTTTGTCGATGATTATTTGGTCATAGAGTTGAGGGTCCACACCTGGGCTCTCTTTTCTGTTCCACTGATCTATGTATCTGTTTTTGTTTTGTTTTGTTTTGTGTTTGGGAGGGAACATTCCCATCCTCTCTTAGTGATCACAGCTATAACTTACCTATGTAATTTAGGTTTTAACTTATATTTCAAATATTATCTCATATTTGAAAATATACTCTTTATGAATATATGGCTTTTAGCATAAAGAATCAATACTGAATGAATTATATTACTTGTTAAATTGTAATTGAAAATATCTCTGTAATGGAACATATTAATCAATAAAATAAAAGTATCATTAACCTATAATAATGTATGATCCGAATGATATAGGTTACTAACTGCACAACTTGATTGATCTTCCAATGAAAAGTAAATGATTGTACTGGAATATATATTTTGTCTTCCTCCAATTAACCCAAAAGTCCAAGGCAGGCTTTAAGCTTGTGGGGTTCTCCCAAGATTCACTAATCTCAGAAAAGATGAGGGTCTCATGAGGAGGTGGGGGAGATGCCAGAGGCTGAGAAAGGGAGTGGGAGTTAGTCAATCAGAATACACGGGTTGAGTGTAGGGAGGTCAGTGTCTTCTCCCAGGAGCCACATCCTGAGGAAGCAGAAATCTGGAAGCAGAGCTCTCCTCTCAGTACTGACAGAACCACATGGTCAGGAGCAAAGAGGAACATATTACTTCCTTCCTGGCACCAATCAGAAGATGCTTGGTCCTTGTGAAATACATGTTTCAAAAATGACTTCACAAGTCCTTGAACACATAAAGAAGATGTTTCTCAAATATAAATAGACCCCCCCAAGGGAGGGAAAAAACTTTAGCTTGTCTTTTTCCACCATAATTAGATGACATAGCATAATTATTTTCCTTCTCCTGCTTAGTGTCCTCCCTCTGAGATGGCCCTTTTCATGGTCATCAATGCAGAACTTCCCTTTCATATTCCCTCCTGCTTCATTCCTTGTTCCTACTATTTCAAAATAGAGAACAAACTCTATCATCAACCCTAAATGGGATCTATCTAATGTCTCCTAATGTGGTAATAATTAAGAAGCAATTCCCTACAACAATTATGTGGTTGTCTCTACACTAATATTGAGGATGTCCAAAAAGATACTTAAAAACAATTCCATTTAAGATAACATTAAAATGAATAACATGAACTTAACCAAGTAGGAAAAAGACTTGTAAAATGGAAACTATAAATTATTGCTGAAAAAGATTTTAAAAGTGAGAGGACACTATAACCAAATATTGAATGACTTAATATTATGAAACTACAACCAATACTATTCAAGTCTATCTCCACATTTGGTGCCCTCCTACCATGACCTTTCTGTCCCCATCTTATCTCACAATGTACACTGTTCACTCCTTGTCATTCCTTATTTGGGAAGATGGTACATATAAATCTCTGTTTATTGGAAACACATTATGGACACCCCCATGAATTCCATGGAGCTCTGAACAAAACAACTTTGTTAGGGCCCAATGTGTGTAGAGGAAAGGGCAAAGAGGGTTTTCAGTGCAGGAGAAAGGGAAGAACACTTCAGAAGAGGAAGCGAACTCCATTTGTAGTAATGTTCTACTTATATCAATTATCATACTGAGTTAATAACAAAAGTAGTCTGAAAACATTAAATATATCATAGAGTCAAATAAATAAGAATTCCAGGCTAACATTCAAGGAAAAAATTGAACCCAGTGAAGTAGGTGAGAGCAAAAGACACAATTTCCCTCGTGATATTATATTGTCAAAGCAAACATAGGCTGAAAACTCCTTGCAGTGAGGGCTGAGGACCTGACAGGATAATCTAAACCCAACAAGAAAACAACAATTGTCATATTGTAAGATGAGTCCATGAGAATTATTATGATGTTGGTACCCTGAGAACTTTAAGGCCTTTACTTTGTTCAAGATGATTGTAGACTGGTAATGACCCCAGGCAACTAGAAGAAGCAAACTCCAATGTTAGGTAATCCTGAAATATCTTGTAATATAATCACTGAGCAGTCCATCATGTATTTAGCTGTTTGGAGAGCAATTTTTATTTGAAAAAAAAAAAGAAAAAAAGAAAGAAAGAAAGAAAAGAAAAGAAAAAAAAATCTCAGCCCCAAACACCACAGGGGCATCTTCTCATTCTACTGCTGCCCTGGGCAGTGACATTGGCATTATCCTGTAGTCCAGTCTGGACGCATTTCCAGGAGTGCTGGGTGGTGTCAGAGGGGTTGGTGGACTAAGCATCTGAGTCCAGCAGAGGGCACCTGGCATATACCTGGGTATAGGACAAGAGACCCCTGGGAGGGGAAGATGTTAATGTCCACAAGGAGCAGAGCTCTGGGGCTTCTCTCTCCTGTCCTGATTTCTCCTTCACCTACTCCCTCATAGACAGGAAGTTCCCTTCAGGGCTGAGAGAAAAAATGCAGACGGGTGTCCTTTGCACTGATTTGCTCCCATCATCACACAGGATGGTCAACACCTTATTGTTTCTGTCTCCTTGTAGTCTTTAGCTCTCCTGTAGAGTCCTAATTTGGACTATGCTATTCTATCCCTCATAATAACTGAGTCTATGTTAGAGAAAAATAAAATTTACTTAACCACTAATCATTATTTATAAATGTTATATATTATAAAACCTTATTACATAAAATATGTAAACACTATACAAACATATGTGTTAAGTATATCATGCATTATATTATATTTTGATTCATAAGTTGTAGATGCTGCAATAATATGTAGGTATCACATATAATATAAAATATTTTATATTATATATAAATATATGCACTATATTATGATAGGTATTGAGTTTTATATATGTCACAAATTATATACTATATATGTTATATGTATGTTCTTTACTTATTTAAAAGAGTGGGAGAGAGAATGTAGCCCAAATACATATTCTGACACTAGGAAAACAATGAAACGTAAACCAGCATGCACAGCATCCTATGAACACAGCTGATAAGTACAAGTAAATCCATGGTATGCAGACAGACATTCACCTAAACCCAGGGAGGACTGAAGATGACTAAAATCTCTTGATGATGTGCACACAGACCTTGGGGAAAGCAAGTAAGACCCACGGAGTCATATGTCAGAAGTCTTGAGCAGAGAGAGAGCTTGTGAGTTTCCAGAGGTGCTTCCCTGACACAATGTGTGATAAGAACGTGAAGTTATGGACCCAGTGGACCAGGATTCACTGATACTCTAGAGCCTGGTGAACATGTGAATCAGTCCAACCCTCAGCAATGAAGAGCACAGCCCAGAGAAAGCTTTTCTCTGGGTCCAGGTGACCAATCCAAGGGCCACTAGGGGTCTATCCTCTCTAGGGCTGGCTCAGGGACCCTTACAAATGTCAGGGAGTCTTGCTGATTACTGTTATCTCCCAATTTATTCATGATGGAATATATAGTAAATGCTTTAGCTCTCACACTGTCAGGATTTTCATTGTTATTTCTAAATAATATGTTATTGGTAATTTATTTCTATACTTTATAGAAACTACAGAAGATGTTATTGTGTTATTCAGATATTTCAAATATTTTCTGCAATTCATTATTTTTCTCTATAGTTTTAAATTGTCCTTATTTTCAAATTTGATGCAAAAATATTACATACTTTTCTACACTATATCAAAGAATCCTTTCTTTGAAGGATTAAAATATTTGATGAGGAATCTTTGTGTAATATGAATTCAGCTCTTAAACACAATCAGAAATGCAAATAGTAAACTCATGGATTACATGAAACACACAATGTGCCAGAGATTCTTTTATTTTTTAATTTCTTTTCAGTGTACCAGAATTCATTGTTCATGCACACACCCAGTGCTCCATGCAATACGTGCCCTCCATAATACCCACCACCAGGCTGACCCAACTTCCCACCTCCTGCCCCTTCAAAACCCTCAGACTGTTTTTCAGAGTTCATAGTCTCTCATGGTTCATCTGCCCCTCCAATTTCCCTCTACTCCCTTCTCCTCTCCATCTCCCCATAACCTCTGTGTTATTTCTATGCTCCAAAAATCTGTCAGTGATTCTTAAATTAATATAAAATAATATTTTATTTCCCATTTTGATGAACACTGATTTTGTTGCTGAACTTCAAAGATAACTGGAGAAATGTTATCTTTCTCCTTCTCCTCAATCTTAATATCCTCACTTGCTCTCCCCAATCCTTCTGCTCCATAGGATACTGTTCAACAAAGGGGATTTAAATGTTCCATGATGATCACACCAACTGATTCAGACACAATGTCATTTCTATTTCTGATTATGAGTCTCATGTTTTCCTAATTTATCATCTAATGATGAGAGAAATGCCCTAATTTATTGGTGAGATTATTACTTTTATTCTAAAACATTGCAGGAACTTTGAAGTGACCCACATTATTGATGGCTTCTTGGAACAGAAGACAGCTGGTATTCTGAGTCTGACAATGCAACTCTGCATGTGAACTCCATCACTGGTCCCCCACAGCTACTATTGGAGACATTTTCAAGGACTGTGTCAATAATGGACAATTTCCCTTCACACAGCCACATATGGCTCTGTGATTTTTCCACTGGATTTGTGACTGGAAAAAAGAGGGCCCACTAATCTTTCACAAATGACAGAATTAGGGATTTCAGTGGGAAGGGAAAAGTTCCAGGCATGGGTTTAGATTTGGGATGAACTAGAAGCAATAACAGGAGGTGGAGAACACACCCATATCCTCATACTGTTTTCAGGATTTCCAGCAAAGAAACTTGATTCTGAGTCAACAAAAGTTCCAGGGGAGCCCCTTTGGTGAAGGACCACACCCTGTCATTCAGTATCACAGTCACCCTAAAGGCACTGGTCTGTGTGAGCTCCCAGCATCTGCCTCTTTCATGATCTCCCCAAGGGGACATCATGGTGACACTGGGTTTTGGAGAAAGAGGATATTGTTTTCTATGAAATACATGAAAAGACCCCAGAGACACCCCGCACCAGCTTAGAAGTCCAAAAAGGACATGTACAGTGAGGGTCCCCATGATGGCCTGTCTTATGTATTTCTCAGTGTCCTCTCTAATGGCTTACAGTAGAGCAAGAGACTCTAGATCTATGGGGGGCCACATAAAAGTAATTTCTCAGGGTGATTCTTGTCTCCCATAACAGGAACTATCTCTCTTGATTTTAGGGAAAGATTATCAGATTGTGGTGACCAAAGAGCCATCACTATCAGTGTCTCTAAGAGAAACATCATACTCATTTTTGGTCCTACATCTGGGCCAGTCCCTACCAGTTACTAAACTGGCTGATATTAACAGAGCCCAGACCAGGCTCTCCTTATCTGCCAGACAAATAGCCATCCCTCTGAGGTCCCTGATCACATCTGTGGATCCATATCTGAGAATAAAACTACCCTTAACATCATTGGGGCTCAGCCTGAGGATGAGGCTGACTATCGCTGTATGCTCTATGTGGGTGGTGGTATTTACACAGTGGTTTAAATATATGGGAAAGTGCATCCAGAATCTCTCATGTGGTCAGAATGACTCAGCCCACAGAAGCAGGAGAGGAAGTGTTTGGGGGGAAATTCACCACCACCATGGGAAGTGAGGATCCCTGTTCCAATTATCCTGCCCAGTGGTTCATGGGCTTGTCCTCCATCCCATTTATCCTAGGGTGTGTTACTCTCTCCAGTGTGACCCTTCAATACCAGGATTCCTCTCTTCCTCTCTGCCTAGATTGATGGGAAGGGGACTCAAACACGATGAGACTCAGAGACCTCACTGCTCATTGTGAGATATTTCTGATTCAAATGCATCAACAAATAAGCCCTCTGAAGTATAGCACATTTCAGACCTCAAGAAGTAAGAAAGGTCTCAAATATACAATATAACCTTACACCTAAAGAAGCCAGAAAAAGAATAGCAAATAAAGCCTAAATCCAGCACAGAAACGGAAATAAAGATTAGAAAAGAAATCAATGATACAGAATTAAAATTAAAAATACCACAGAGCAGATTAACAAAATAAGGATTAGTTCTCTTAAAGAATTAGTAACATTGCTAAACCCCTAGTCAGATATATATATATATCCCTAATAAATAAAATCATGAATGAAAGAAAAGAGAAAGCACTGAGCACTTTAGAAATACAAATAATTATAACAAAATAGTATGGCAATTATATGCCAACGAATTGGGCAATCTGGATGACATGGATGCATTCCTAGAAGCATAAGCTACCAAAACTGAAACAGGAAGAAATAGAAAATCTGAAAAGACCTATATCTAGCAAGGGGTTTGGATTAGTAACCAAAAATCTCCCAACAAACAACAGTCCAGGGCTGCATGGCTTCCCAGGGGAATTCTACCAAACACTTAAAGGAGAATTAATACCTATTCTTCGGAAAATGTTCTATAAATTATAAATGGAATGAAAACCTCCAAACCCATTCTATGAATCCAGAATTTCCTTGATCCCCAAACAAAGACAAAGATCCCATGAAAAAAGAGAATACAGAGCAATATCCCTTATGAACATGGATGCAAATATTCTTTTTTTTTCAATTCCACCATATTTATTACTATTTCACAATAGATTATAAGGTATAGCAGCAACTCTTTCAAGATTTCAATAATTTTTTCTTGGGGTTTAAAGAGATCTTCATTTTTTGGGGGGTCTAATAGGGATCTCTTTATTTATTTATTTTTTTATATTTTAATCATTTTTTATTTATTTTCAGCATAACAGTATTCATTGTTTTTGTACCACACCCAGTGCTCCATGCAGTCGTGCCCTCTCTAATACCCACCACCTGGTTCCCCAAACCTCCCACCCCCCCACCTCTTCAAACCCTTCAGATTGTTTTTCAGAGTCCATAGTCTCTCATTGTTCACCTCCCCTTCCAATTTCCTCCAAATGCCTTCTCCTAACTCCCCATGTCCTCCATGCTATTTGTTATGCTCCACAAATAAGTGAAACCATATGATAATTGACTCTCTCTGCTTGGATGCAAATATTTTAAACAAGATATTGGGTAATAGGATCCAACAGTACACTAAAAAAATAATTCACCATGGATAAGTTGGACTTATTCCTGGGCTTCAAGAGTGGGTCAACATTGGGAAATCAATATGATACACCACATTAATAAAATAAAGAACATAAACCATATGATCTTCTCAGTTGGTGCAGAAAAACATTTGACAAAATACAGCATCCTTTCTTGACAGAACTCTCCATAGTGTAGGGATAGAAGGAACATACCTCGATATCATAAAATGCACCTATGAAAAGCCCACAGTGACTATCATCTCAATGGGGAAAAACAAAGATTTTCCCCTCAGGTCAGAAACACAACAGGGATGTCCACTCTTACCACTGTTATTCAACACAGAACTGGAAATCCTAGTCTCAGCAATTGACAATAAAAAGAAATAAAAGCCATCCAAATCAGCAAGGAAGAAGTCAAACTTTAACCCATTGTAAATGACATGATACTCTATTAGGAAAACCAAAAAGACTCCACCCTAAAATTGCTGGAACTCCTACAGGAATTCATTTATTTCATTATTCTATTCTATTCTATTCTATTCTATTCTATTCTATTCTATTCTACTTTCTCAGTGTTCCAAGATTCATTGTTTATGCACCACACCCAGTGCTCCATGCAGTACGTGCCCTCCTTAATACCCACCACCAGGAATTCTTTTTCTATATTCTATTTTAATTATGTTCTGCTTGCCACCGTTAGTTTCATTAGTTTCAGATGTAGTGCATCATTAGTTTCAGGTGTTGGAGAGGATGTGGAGAAAGGGGAACCCTCTTACACTGTTGGTGGGAATGCAAGCTGGTGCAGCCACTTTGGAGAACAGTGTGGAGATTCCTCAAGAAATTAAAAATAGAACTTCCCTATGACCCTGCCATTACACTACTGGGTATTTACTGCAAAGATACAGATGTAGTGAAAAGAAGGTCCATCTGTACCCCAATGTTTATAGCAGCAGTGGCCATGGTCGCCAAACTGTGGAAAGAACCAAGATGCCCTTCAACGGACAAATGGATAAGGAAGATGTTGTCCCTATACACTATGGAGTATTGTGCCTCCATCAGAAAGGATGAATACCGGGGCACCTGGGTGGCTCAGTGGGTTAAGCCTCTGCCTTCAGCTCAGGTCATGATCTCAGGATCCTGGGATCGAGCCCTGCATTGTGCTCTCTGCTCAGCAGGGAGCCTGCTTCCTCCTCTCTCTCTCTGCCTGCCTCTCTGCCTACTTGTGATCTCTCTCTCTGTCAAACAAATTAAAAAAAAAAAGGATGAATACCCAAATTTTGTAGCAACATGGACGGGACTGGAAGATTATGCTGAGTGAAAGAAGTCAAGCAGAGAGAGTCAATTATCATATGGTTTCACTTATTTGTGGAGCATAACAAATAACATGGAGGACATGGGGAAATGGAGAGGAGAAGAGAGTTGAGGGAAATTCGAAGGGGAAGTGAACCTTGAGAGACTATGGACTCTGAAAAACAATCTGAGGGTTTTGAAGGGGCAGGGGGTGGGAGGTTGGGGGATCCACATGGTGGGTATTGGGGAGGGCATGTATTGCATGGAGCACTGGGTGTGGTGTAAAAACAATGAATACTGTTATGCTGAAAATAAATTAAAATAATAATAATAATAATAATAATAAAATAAAGTAATTTATCAGTTGGATATAATACCCAGTGTTTATCACATCACATGTCTAACTTAATACCCATCACCCTGGTGCCCCATCTCCCTCCCCACTCCCCTCCAGCATCCCTCAGTACCTTTTCCATAGTTAAGAATCTCTCATGGTTTTTCTCCCTCTCTGATTTCTTCCTCTTCAGTTTTCAGCAATGTAGCAGGGTATAAAATCAGGACACATAAACCAGTTGCATTTCTATAGACTAGTAATGAGACAGAAGAAAGAGAAATTAAGAAACTGATCCCATTTTCAATTACACCAAAATCCATAAGATAACCAGGAACAATCTAACCAAAGAGGTAAATTTTCTGTACTGTGAAAACTAAAATAATGATAATAATAATAATAATAAAAACAAAAGCAAAAACAAACAAACAAACACACAAAAAATATGAAAGTAATTGCAGAAGACACAAAGAAATGGATTGCCAAATTATGTGTGCTACACATAGAATCTACATATTCAACAAAATCTCTATCAATATATCATCAACATTTTACACAGAGCTGGAACAAGTAACCCTAAAACTTGTATGGAACAAAAAGGAGCCTGGATAGCCAAAGGAATGCTGAAAAAGAAAACTGAAGATGGTGTCATCAGTTTCAGGAATTAAGGTATATTAAAACGCTGTAATGATCAAATAGTATATTACTGGTACAAAAACAGGCACATAGATCAAAGGAACAGAATAAAGAACCTGGAAATGGACCCTCAACTCTAAGGACAACTAATCTTTGATAAAGCAAGAGAGATAGTCCAATTGTGGGGGGAAGCTTCCTCAACAATTGATGTTGGGATAATTGGACAGTCACATAGGGAAGAACGAAATCGGACCATTTTCTTACACCAATCACAAAAAACAATCTCAAAATGGATCAAAGACCTCAATGTGAGATAGGATCCATCAAAATCCTTGAGAAAAATGCTGGCAACAACCTCTTTGACCTTGGCCACAAGAAAGACTTCAAAGACAAGGGGAACAATTGCAAAAATGAACTACTGGGACTTCATCAAGATAAAAGGTTTTGCCCAGCAAAGGAAACAGTAGTCAAAACAAAAAGACAGCCTACGAAACAGGAGAAGATATTTGTAAATGTCTTATCAGATAAAGGGCTTGAATCCAAAATCTATAGAGAACTTACCAAACTAACCACCCCAGAAAACAAAGAATCCAGTCAATAAATGGGAAGAGGATATGAACAGACATTCACCCAAAGAAAACATAGAAATGGCTAACAGGCATATGAAAAAAAATCCAACATTACTGAGCATTAGGGAAATACAAATAAAAACCACAATACGATATCACCTCACAACAGTCAGAATGGCTGAAACTAACAGGTTAGGAAATAACAGATGTTGGAAAGGATGCAGAAAAAGGGAAACCCTCTTATACTGCTGGAGGGACAGCAACCTGTTACAGCCAATTGTAAAAACAGTAAGGAGGTTCAACAAAATGTTAAAAATGCAGGTACTCTAGGACCCAACAATTGCAATTCTAGGTTTTTACACAAAGGTTACAAACATAGTGATCCGAAAGGGCACCTGAACCACCACAGTGTTCATAGCAGCAATGTCCACTAATACTAAAATGTGGAAAAAGTGTAGATATCCATTGACAGATGAATGGATAAAGATGTGATATACTATATATATATATATATATATATATATATATATATATATATAATGTAAATTTTACCATTTGCAACAATGTGGATAGAACTAAAGGGAACTAAATAAGTAAAATAGAGAAAGACGGTTATCATATGACTTCACTTATATGTGGAATTTAAGAAACACTTCAGAGGATCATGGGGGAAGTCAAGGAAAAATTAAACAAGATGAAATCAAATAGGGAGAAAAACCATAGGGGGTTCTTAACTATAGGAAAAAAAAATTCCTGAAGGTCGCTGCAGGGGAGGGAGTAGGAGGATAGGCAACTGGGTACTGGGCCTTAAGGAGAGCACTTAATGTAATGAGCACTAGGTTTTATATGCAACTGATGAATCACTAAACTCAACCTCTGAAACTAATAATGCACTATAGGTTTGTTTGATTTAAAATAACAAAGAATCAGGAAAATGAATCCTTGAGAGAGAAAGAAGAATTTACTGTCACTAACACTAGGGTTACTCAGTTGCTGAAATTACAGGATATATATTTTTCAGCAACAATCCTAAAATCTATATGATAAGCCGCTACACTCTTGGAACAAATGGAGAAGAAATGTAGTATTGAATAGAACTCAGTGAAATAAGTCAAGCAGAGAGAGTCAATTATCATATGGTTTCACTTATTTGTGGAGCATAACAAATAGCATGGAGAACAAGGGGAGATGGAGAGGAGAAGGGAGTTGAGGGAAATTGGAAGGGGAGGTGAACCATGAGAGACTATGGACTCTGAAAAACAATCTGAGGGTTTTGAAGGGGCAGGGGGTGGGAGGTTAGGGGAACCAGGTGGTGTGTATTAGAGAGGGCACGGATTGCATGGAGCACTGGGTGTGGTGCAAAAACAATGAATACTGTTACACTGAAAATAAAAAAAAAACTCAACAAAACAAAAAAAATGCAAATACAGAAATGAAAAATATAATAAGAGAAATTAATAAAGGAAACTCTCTGAACAATCTTAAAAGTAGGTAACATTTATTATTTCTTTGTATATTGAAAGCACAAATAAGCTACATCCTTCCGTGTAATTCCCAACATCATGGATAGTCTCCTGAGGATGTCACCAGGGGGCGCTATGAACCTGCTCAGTGCTGGCAAACCCTGAAACCAACTGAAATGGTTCCACCTGACTGGTCCTTGTGCACCTGCTAACTGCCTGAGTGAGAGGTGACAGCAGCTGCTTCCTCACAGGGCACAAACTCAGAGCTCTCGACCACCCAGACATCCTCTTGGGGGCGGAGGGGAAGCTATTAGCTGAACTGAGAACCTAGAATCAAAGGGCATTATGGACTCATTTACATAATGCACTGCCAAACACACTTTACCACAAAAGCTCAGGAGGAGATTAAAGGACACATCCCAGAGACCAGCAACAGCTGTAAGGTCAGGGGATCTGTGGAAAATCCATACCATGACCTGCACTCTTCTCTTTCACCTCCCCTCCTCACATATTGCCCTTTTTCATGGAGATTTCAGAGGTCAGCCTTTGGAGGGATCCCTCTGCCTTTATTCTCCATTCCTAACATGTATCTATTTTTATAATAGGGACACGTTCTCAGGCTGTGGTTACTTGGAAACCCTCACTGACTATGTTCCCCAGGAGGGACAGTGACTGTGACTTTTTTCTCCAGCACTGGAGCAGTTAGCAATGCTCACTCTCCATACTGCCAGCAGATGCTTGCTCAAGTCCCCAGGACATTGGTTTAGGATATAAGCAATAAACAGTCCTGGACCCCCACCAAGTTTTCAGGTTCCCTCTTTTGGAGCTAAGCTCCCCTGACTGTTCTATGTGCTTTAGCCTGAGGACAAGGCTGAACACCACTGGTGGCTACTCTCAGAGTGGTGCTTGTTGCAGTGACAGACCCAGTGAGGAAGGAAGATAAAACTTTCACCAAGTGTGGGTACAACTGTGATGGTGTGATATTGGCATCCCATGACCAGACACTTGACTTATCAGGATAAACTAAATGTTAACCGTCAATGCAGGGATGAGGTTGGGATAGGTCTGAACTGATTAATATTCATGTTTGAGTCTTAAAGTGGAGAAAAAATATGAACGTCTTGGCAGGAACTGGTACACAAAAGCAGAATTCATTTATTTTGTATTAGAGAAGCAACACTATCTGCTAAATCAGAACTAAGAATTTAAGCCAAATACATTTCCATCAGAAAAATCTGCAATATTTTTTGCCAGCTCAGAACAAATGAAGGAAACCATCGTTTTGTGTGTTGATCAAGGTTTTTTTTAATTAGTTTCCATTTCAATGCAAAGCAAGTAAATCACATAATTTGTAAGACAATAAACGAATATAAACTTTTTTGGAAATGATTATTCTCTAAAATTCTACATGAAAATTGTCAACCCAAAGTAGGTATGTTGAAGTTCTAAAACATTTAACCCAATAATATGACTTTATTTGAAAAAAGGATTGCTGTAGATATAATTAGTTAAGATGCTGGCCTCATAATCCTATGCAACTGGTGTCCTTATAACTATTCATCCATATGGAGATGAGAAGTCTACATGGATAGAAGGAGTCAGAGATTGAAGTTTGACCTGAAAGCCAGGGAAAGCTAAAAATTGTCCTCAAACCACTGAAAGCATGAAGGGACAAGGAAGGATTCCCCTATTAGTTTCAGAGGGGACAAGTCCCTAACTTTTGGAATTTGGACTTCTAGCCTCTAGAAGAGGAAGAAGATACATTTCTTCTGTTAAGACACCTAGTCTGTGTGTTTTGTTATGGTAGTACTAGGACAGCAATACACCCAATGTTAATGTATGCAAATATGGAAGTGTCCATAATAAGTGAAGAAATGCAGATTGAAAATGAAATTATTTCTCATTTATAAAATTGGCAAATATTGTTTCAGACTGATGTATTATCTGTTATCATATATGGCCTAATAGAAAATCTTACACATTGATGGTGAAATGACAAATTGGTGAATCAATTCAGGAACTTAATTTTCAAAAATTTTAATCAAAATATTATTTAAATACATGGTTTGAATCATTATATTTAGAAAACAATTATTAAAGAAAATTACAGAACTATGACGCTTAAGAATGAATACACAAGTACGTCCTGTCAGAGTCACTGATAATGACAAATAACTGAAACTGACATGAATGGTTGTCATTGGAAAAGAGGCCAAATTACAATAAATCATCTTATGGAATAAAGATGAACTATGAATCCAAATCATAGAAACCTACATGTACCTTTGAACAAAGATCACCAATTATTATTTATGTGGATATCCTGGTCATGGTCAAATGGAACACAAAATCAAGACCTCATAATGTAGTAATCTAGTAATAATATATATTATTTTAGTATATATATATATATATATATATACACTAAATATATATATGTTTAATATATGTATATACACACACAGAGAGAGAGAGAGAGAGAGAGATTCTACAGCACATCCTTTAAAGTATGAACAGTTATCCATTTAGGAAGTAAGTGGCAGTGGAACAGGAGAGTGTGTTTTCAGTGGATGACATCATATTAATTTTATAGAATACATAAATACCAATCCTTGTACTGAGATGATTTACAAAATTAGATTTCCAAAATCTTAAATACATCACAGAGTTAATACAAAATAATTATGATAAGAATAAAACATTATTAAAGGGTAAATGAGTATCCACAGAAGTTATCAAGGACAAAATAATGTTGTCCCCCACAGCAAAACATTCTTTTGGCAAAGACAGATACGAATACGAGTCACATACTGTGGGGCCTGGTGAACATAAGAGGAGACCCTGACAACAAGAACAATAACCAAGTAAGTCCATCTGTAAGGGTAACCCAGATAGAATTATTATCAGGATGGCATGAATGAACTTCTCTGGAAAAATTCAAGCCTTGAGCTTAAATCAAGTAAATTAGGTTCTAGTAATGAAACCAGGGACAAGGAAGAAGAAAAGTCAGATAATCAGATAATTCTGAAATACCATTTAACATAAATATTTACTTAGCTGTTTATCTGAGGGTGTTGATGACCTGGAAAAATGAATAGCTGAACCCAAGAGAACTGACCTGCTCATTCTACTGTCCTGGGGGTTGACATCAGAAAGGTTCACCTGAAAGGTCAAAAAGTCCTTCCAGGATTGCTTCGTTGGAGTGTGACATGGGCTGGGGGCGGGAAGCTTGGTGTCTTAGGCCAGCAAGGGGCACTGGTGGGCTGCTTCTGAGAGCTCAGGGATTTGGTCATGTAGACCAGGAAAATCTATCACTGGACCCCTGAACACTTGGGCAAGTGGAGTCCTCACTGTGTGTGAATTTCCTGCACATGGGCTCCCAGGAAACACAACAGCCCTTAGCTCTGAATCACACATGCTTCATATTCCATCCTCCACTGTTTCACGGAGTAAACTGTCCTGACCTGATTTTCATGGAAAGATAGATGAATAGGATGATTCTACAACAAAAATAAATTGAGTTCCTGAACTTGAGCTGCAACGGTCCCTGCAAAAATGGTAGGACTCAGCAGGGGAGGGACAGTCTCCATGGCAACAATCAAGTCTTGACAAGTACAGTTTAAGGGCTTCTCCACCGTGACCTGGTTTATTCTCTTCACTTGCTTACTGATTAAATAGAGAGTTTCCTTTAGGGGAAAGTGAAAGTGTGGGGAAGTGAAGAAGGGCATTGGCTCTGTCTTTTGCTTCTATGATCTGGGCACAGGTGACTGTCATCCCATTATTTGTGTCTCCTTCTGACCCTCGTTCCATGGTCTTGAGACAGATGGAGCTGGTTCTGCCATCCACAGGGTCTAAATCTCTGTTTAAAATATGATTTAAGGGGTGCCTGTGTTGCCCAGTTGGTTAAGCATCTGTCTTCTCCCCAGGTCATGATCCTGGAGTCCTGCATCAGGTTTCCTCCTCAGCGAGGAGTTTGCTTCTCCCTCGGACCCTCCTTCCTCATGCTCTCTCTCTCATTCTCTTTCTCAAATAAATAAATAAAATCTTTAAAATATAAAAAATTAAAGATGGTTTAAATATATATATATTAAAAGAGAGAATATATATCCTAAACTCATTCTCACTGTAGAAAATCAGCAGAGAGTGTACCAAATAATAGGAAGAGTATTGGATATGAAAATTAGGGGATAATCTCTTTCATGAGCATAGTTGATAGTAGCATAAATGATTCAACACATGAGCCACTAGATTCATGTTATCTCAGAAAAAAAAAAATAACCTTGCTCACCAGGGAGGACTGTGACTGAGACCAGTTATGTGCAGTCTCTAGTGATCAGGAACATGGATTATGGGGGACCGGATGTGAAGAGATACAGAGCCATATGTCAGAAGCCCCAAACAAGATAGAGCTCCTTCTGACCAAATACTGCTTCCCTGATACTCTGTGGAAAGAACAGTGAAGTCACCAGACACACCACAAGTGACAGTGATCTCTAGAGCTCATGATCAGACTGTATCAGCATGTCTTCTCAGATACAAACCCTGCCCAGAGAAAGCTCCTATTTGATTCAGGCAGGACCACTCAGGACCCATACGGGGTGTTTCTCTATCATCCTTCTGTGTGTGAGGGCTCCTGGCATCCTGGGTTCTTCTCTCATTTCCAACCCAACAATCCAGCCATTCTTCTCTGGATGCAGATCTCCATCCAGATCTCCCTTGTGGGAAAGTGAATGAGACACTGGTGTCTGGGGAAAGCCGCGGATAATGTGTCCAGGTGACCACCTTCAGGGTGCTGGCTGCTAACTATGACTTCTAAATGTGGTCTTGATGAAATCTGCAGTATGTGAATGAGCCCTTTATCTGCAATCATTTCATTTGTCATTTGGTATATATATTTATCATTTATGCCAATACTTTATAGTGACTTATGAAAGGATATGGTTCATATTTCCAGTTTTCCAATTCATTTTTTTCTTGCATATCAATACTCGCCCTCCCTTCAAAATTTGAATAGCTATGAGGGTACACTTGGTCTCTAAAGTATCCAGTCAGTGCATTTAGAAAATTATTAAGTATGAGTATTTTTCTGTTATATAAGCTGCAGTTCTCAAACACATTCAAAGAGCCAGGGAAGGTATCCTGCAAGGTTTATCAAACCAACAATTTACTAATGATTCCAAAATGACTGCCAATGATTTGTAACTCATCCGGGGATAAGTACCAGCCTTGAGCCTCATCCATCCCCATCACCCTCCTATTAGGCCTCCTAACTACTAGGCCCTTCTCCAGTCTGCTAGGTACTTCTGCTCCTCAGTTTGAAGGGAAAGGGAATGGAAAATGCACCTTGATAGTCACATCCACTTATTCACACAGCATCCTCTATTTTCATTCTTTTTTTACACATTTCATTTAGTTATTTTTTTTAGGTAAATTTTATGCTCAATATGGGACTTGAACTCACGACCCTGCAATCAAACATCACATGCTATGTGGACTGAGCCAGTCAGGCACAAAGTGTCCTTTTCATTTCTGATCATAAGACACACATGTTTCTACTTGTTATATCCTATCAGCCTGGGTCACCATGGCCTGAATTCCTGACCTCATTATCCCCTATCACTGCACAGGTACAGACAGGACTTGGGGAGGAGGACAATCCTCCAGCCTTTATCAGCCACACTATCTTAGAGGCATGAGGAAATGTACCTTGGTTTCTGTTCCACACAATCCATGAGTGCCTGTGTTTGCAGGTTCCCTCTCGCAGCCTGTGCTGACTCAGTTGTATTCCCTCCCTGCATCCCTGGGATCATCAGCTAGACTCACCTGAACCCTGAGGAATGACTTCAGTGTTGACAACTGTGCTATAACCTAGTTCCAGCAGAAGAAAGGGAGCCCTCCCTGGTATCTCCCTTACTGCTAAACAGACTCATATAAGTACCAATGCTACAGGGTCCCCAGTCGCTTCTCTGAATCTAAAGATGCCTCGGCCAGTGCAGGGCTTCTCTTCACCTCTGGGATGCAGCCTGAGGATGATGCTGATGATTACTGTGCTACAGTTCATGGCACTGGTAGAAGCTACCATTACTCACAGTGTCTTGGATAATAGGGAAGTGAGACATAAATCCCTATGCACATGGATAATGGTGTGAACTTTTTTTTTTTCCCCAGTAAGAAACTTATCTGGAGTAACATGCAAGGGGTGGGGGGCACTTATCTGCAGAAAGATCTGTCATTAAATAAGGGAAACAAACACTTATTTTGAAAGAAAAGTAAGAGAAAATTGGGCATCCAAGGATTATACTAGTGGATCAGGTAAGAGTCCAGATCTACATCCCCACAAGGTCTGGAGAATGAATACGTACTGCCCAGTGAACATTATCCACAATCAGTTTCACCATCTTACTCCATAAAATGTGACCTTGAGTCAAACTGATGTATCCACAGCGATGTATTGACAATAACCCTGGTCACAGACATAGTCTGCTATCTCTGAAAGAGTTATTCATTAGTTTGGACCAGATCTTACTGACTCTCCATGACAACACTCCCCACACTCTCCTTCCTCTTCTCCTCTCTGATCCCCTTCACCTCAAGCCTTCAGGTTCTGTTTCTGACTCTTGAGGTCTGAATTGATTATCCACACAGGATTTCAGAGAACACTGAAAATGATCTTGCTCTATTTTCCTTTGTCCAGTCTCCATCTCTAGGGAGGAGAATGAACAGAAAATAGAGCTGCCTTCAAACCCTCATATACTCCTTCCTGCTGTCAACCCCAGGCTCTGCATTTCTGCTTCCGACATGCCAAATCAGTCCTTTTAATATGAAAGTAAAATTAATACATTTTTTCAAAAAGTGCTGTGTTTATCCTAATTTTCAGTATTTGTACACAGAGTATATTGATTTTTCTCCTCCTTCACAAATAACTAATCCCTACCTATGGGGAGAAATGAAAGAATCCATGGATGTAGGATCACCTGCAGATTTCAAAATATAAAATAATTTTCCTCATGTCCCTGTTTCCTCAGTGCTGAGGGAACTTCTGGGAAAGGATAATTCAGGAAACCAGAAGGGAATCAGCCAAGAAGAAAGAAATCAGCTTCCTGCACAGAACTGGCCATGTGTCTGTGTCTAACCATCACTGCTCTGGACCTGATCCTCATCTCTTCTGTCTACAAGAGTCTCCACCTCAGTCCTGACTCTAGAGCAACCAAGTGAGCTCCACTATGTGGAATGAGAGTGGAGCAAAATTGTCTCCTGAGGTGATGGGAGGCCCTATAAGGAAGCACATGGCATGTCACTTAGGAAGGTGACAGTGGACAGTGCAGTGGGGAGGCAGGAGTTCTCTCTGATGGCCTGTTTTGTCACCATATCACACAATGCTGGGTCTGGGCCTGGATCTCAGGGGGATCCAGTCATCTGATTCTGAGGTTCAAGGGTTAATCAGAGCAGGGATCTGCCAACTGGCACAACCTGTGCCCTCTGCTCAGGGCTCACAGCTGTGGCCACCCTCCAGTCCCCACACAGCTTCTCCCCTGCCCTTGCCCCTGATATTGTCAGACAGAGGAACCTAACCCAAAGTGAGCGAGGGGTGAGAAAGCTGGGGTCTCCTTTGCATAGTTGGGCCCTCCCCCTCTCAGACGCTGAAGAAGAGAAGGGAGAGATTAGGGGAATTTCAGCTCCATTTTGGGACCTCAGAAGGCAGGATCAGTGATGGCTTCCACTATGGCCTCATCCTCATCCTCATCCACTATGGTTCTCCTCCTCAAGTTCATTGCCTACTGCACATGTTACAGTATATGGGAACAAGAGAAAGATCCCTGGGAAAATATGGGAGTTCTTGTTCTTCTTCTTGTCTCCTGAAGTGAGCAATACTGTCTCTGAGTCTCTCTCACTTTCAGGGTCCTAGGCTGTCCTCAGTTACTGGGAACCTGGTCCAGAATGTCATCATCTCCTGCACTGGAAGCACGTACATCCATAGTTTTGTTGCAAATTCATACTGAGAGCTCCCAGGAAAGGCTCTTAACAACTCAAACATGCTGGTAGCAATTAACCCTCAGGTATCCCTGACCGATTTTCTGGCTCCAGTGCTGGTGACTAAGGCTCTCTGATCCTCACTGGGCTCTAGGCTTAAAATTAAGCTGATTATTACTGCCAGTCATATGATCCTAGCCTCGGAGTTCACACAATGTTTCAGGTGTGTAGGGAAGTGAGACAAAAACCTGCTGCCCCTGCAGCAATGGGGCTTCCTATGCAACTCCAACTTTTTGGATAAGTAGGCTGCTGCTATCTTGATATAAACTTGAGTACCAGACTCATCTTAAGGAATATGTCCACAAAGTCTTTCCACAGTCTCTTAAAATTTCCCTTGAAGCCTGTCCTTGGGAACAATATATTGTGTGATTTCCTCAAACTGAGCACAAATTCCTGGGTTCCAGGGGCAGACTGTCCTGAAGAGACAGTCCATGATAGCTCAGGATAGAAACAGGGTCACAGCATCCACCTCTATCTGAATCCGGACACATCAGGAGTGTCCAAAATGTGTCCTGGTAACAAAAGCTCCCATGAATGGGGGACCAAATCCTCATCTAATGGGTTAGACCTTCTGGAAGTGCTGGTCCATTGTCTGACACCATGCCTAGCAACTCTGACTAGCGGATCATCACAGGGCTGAGTTCTAAGGATGATGCCATTCCTCACTGTCCCCTCACCCTTGTGACAGCATGTCAGGGTTAATCAAAGTCCCAGGCCCATGAAAATGGAACCCAGAACCCCTTTCTCATCTTCTTGGACGGGGAGGCTCATGCACCTACTCAGGCCAGGCTATGTCTTCCGCTTCTGCTAATTCTGCTTTTGAAAACAAGTGTCCAAGGTCCATTCAGTGGGACAACCTAGGAATCATGGGTTCTCCCTCCCAATGTCCACAAAGACACTCACTGCAGCCCCTTCCTAGACAAAGAATCTCACAGGACAAAGAAAGTTCATCTCCCCCATCAGACTGGGGGCACAGAGTCTCCTTTTACAGAAGTTAATGGACTGGGTGTAGGAGGTCCAGTGTAGTGATATCACTCATCTTCTGAGGAATCCAGGATCTCAATTCTTCACCAATTACTTATTTCTAGAAGTTTTCATACATATATAGTCCTCTTAATAGTCTTCAATAGAAATGCCTGTTCTTTTTGCTCACTGGGGTTAATTTTTCTGTCACTATTGCACCGGCCTTGCGGTATCTATGGCTGAATCATATTGTAGGCCTTTTGAAATAACTCTGTGTCTATTTCCATCATTACTGAGATCCAACCAGTAATTTTTCTTGTTCACTTCCATTGTGTAATACTTGCAGAAAGACGTTGAATAATAACAGTTTGGTCATATTTCCCATTCCTGAACTTGTAGAAATGTACTCCCTTTAGCCATCCCACTAGCTAATTGCCTGGTTGTAGGAATGATTTCTATCTGTGTGGGAGAGCATGTTTTATTTCAATGAGTGTCTCTGTTTCTCTTTTATGTGGCTTTTTTTAAAAAAAGATTTTATTTATTTATTTGACAGAGAGAGATCACAAGAAGGCAGAGAGGCAGGCAGAGAGAGAGGAAGGGAAGCAGGCTCCCTGCTGAGCAGAGAGCCCGACATGGGACTTGATCCCAGGACCCTGAGATCATGACCTGAGCCGAAGGCAGCGGCTTAACCCACTGAGCCACCCAGGTGCCCCTTTTATGTGGCTTTTATTAGGGCTTTGATTTCAACTTAGTCAAAGGAATGTTCAAGGTCTAGTGAGATCATGGCATTTACACTTTTTAATTTATTAATATGATATCTTAGAGCATTTATCAATATGGACTCTATATCTGCAATAACACACGATGGTCACTGTGCATGTATATATTAATCTGATAATAGAATCTCACTATTGACATGTTATTTAGAACATATGTATCAATATTTCAAAATATTATGCAATTTTATTTTTCTGTATTTTATGTATCAAGTGTATGTAAGGCTGTTCTATTTCTTTCTATAAGGATTTAAATTATCATCTATTTCAAATATCACCAACATTTATTGCTCCTTGCCTTATTAATTTTAGCCATTCTGACTGATGTGTGGTGGTATCTATTTGGGATCTTGATTTGTATTCCCCTAATGTCAAGTGATGTGGAGCATTTTTTCATATGTCTATTGGCCATTGGTAATTCTTCTTCAGAGAAATGTCTTCTCAGGTCTCCTATCCATTTCTGGGCTGGATTGTTTTTTGGGTGTTGGGTTTGGTAAATTCTTTATAGATCTTGGATACCAGCCCTTTATCTGTGTGTCCTTTGCAAATATCGCTCCAGTTCTGCAGTTTAACTTTTACTTTTGTTGACTGTTTCTGTTGACATCAGGGCAGCCTTTTAACTTTATGAAGTCCCAATAGTTCTTTTATATTTCCCTTGCATTTTGAGAAGTTTCTAGCAAAAACTTCTGTGGCTGAGATGGAAGGGGTTGCTGCCTGTGTTCTTCTTTAGGATTTTGATATACTCCTATCTTACAGTCTGGTCTTTCATCCATTTTGAATTTATGTGTGTGTATGGTGTAAGATAATGGTCCAATTTTATTCTTCTGTACATAGCTCTCCAATATTCCAAGCACCATTTATTGAAGAGACTGTCTTTTTTTGCATTGGATATTATTTCCTGATTTTCCAAAGAATAAATGACCATAGAGCTGAGGGTCCATTTCTGGGGTTTCTGCATTACATTGATTATCTGTTTGTTTTTGTGCCATCACCATACTGTCATGATGATTATAGCTCTGTAATAGAGATGTAAGCTTGATATTGTGATGCCAATGGTTTGGGTTTTCATTTTCAACATTTCTCTGGCAATCTGAGGTCTTCTCTGGTTTCATACATATTTTAAGATTATTTCCTTCAGCTCTGTGAAAAATGTGGATGGTATTTAAGAAAGGATCGCATTGAATGTGTAGATGGCTCTGGGTAGCATAGGCATTTTAACAATTTTTATTCTTCTATTGCATGAGCAGTGAATGCTTTTCCATTTCTTAGTGTCTTCCTCAATTTCTTTCATGAGTGTTCTATAGTTTTCTCATATAGATCATTTGCCTTTTTGTTAGTTTTATTCATAGTTATCATATGGTTTTGCGGTAATTTTAAATGGGATCAACTCCTTAATTTCTCTTTATTATGTTACATTATTGGTCTATAGGAATGCAACTGATTTTTGTGCATTGACTTTATATACTACAATGTTGCTGAATTGCTGTATGAGCTCTATCAATTATTGGGTGGAGTCTTTTGAGTTTTTGACACTAAATATCATGTTTTATGTGAGGAGTGAGATTTTGACTACTTTTTTGCCAATATCAATGCAGTTTATGTTCTTTTTGTTCTCTGATTGGTGAGGCTAGGACTTGTAGTACTATTTTGAGCAATGATTGTGATAGTGGACATTCCCACTATGTGCCCTACCTTAGGGGATAAGCTCCAAGTTTCTCTCCCAATGAGACTGATATTCTCTGTGGGATTTTCATAGATGGCTTTTTGCTATATTGAGTTATTCTTCTCTCTACCCCTACACTTTGGAGAGATTTAGTCAAGGAAGGATATTGTATTTTGTCAAATGTTTTTCTGCATCAATTGTGAAGATCATATGGTTCTTGTCCTTTCTTCTATTAACGTGATGTGTCACATACATTGATTTACAGATATTTAACAACCCCCATAGCCCTGAAATAAATCCCATTTTGTCATGATGAATATTACTTTAATGTACTGTTGGATCTCATTAACTAGCATCTTGGTGAGAATTTTGGCATCAGTGCACATTAGGGATATTAATCTATAATTCTCTTCATTAGAGTCTTTGTCTGGTTTTAGGATCCACGTAATGTTGGCCTCATAAAATGAGTTTGGAATTTTTTGTTCTATTTCTTTTTTTTTTTTTAATCTTCAGAAGAATAGGTTTTAGTTCCTCTTCCTAGTTTTTGACATATAGTGGCTCATAATATGGTAGTACATTTATTTGCTCATAATATAGATATACAATTATTTTATGTTGGTTGTGATCTCTCCTCTTTCATTATTGATTTTGTTTTTCTGGTCCTTTTTTATTTCTCTTTGATAAGTCTGGATATGGGTTTATCCATCTTATTAATTCTTTCAAAAAATCAACTTCTAGTTTCATTGATCTGTTCTAATATTCTTCTGCTCTAATCTTAGTTGTTTCTCTTCTTCTGTGGGATTTATTTGCTCTTCTTTCTCTAGCTCCTTTCAGTGTAAGTTTAGCTTCTGTATTTGAGACTTGTTTCTTCAGAAAGGCTTATATTGTTATATATTTCCCTCATAGGTCCACCTTTTCTGCATCCCAAATATGTTGAACAGCTATATTTTCATTTTCATGTGTTTCCTTTATTTTTAACCCCTTCTTTAATTTCCTGGTTGACACACGTGTTCTTTGTTAGGATGCTCTTTAGCTTCCATGTATTTGAGTTCTTTCCAAATTTCCTTTTATGATTGGGTTCAGGTTTCAAAGCATTATGATCTAAAAATATGCAAGGGGTGATCCCAATATTTTGGTATTGGTTGAGACCTGATTTGTGACCCAGGATGTGATATATTCTGGAGAATGTTCCATCCGCATATGAGAAGAAAGGGTACTCTCTTGCTTTAGGATGCAATATTCTGAATACACCTGTGAAGTCCATTTGGTCCAGTGTGTCATTCAAATCCCTCATTTCCTTATTGATCTTTTTTTAAAATTTTTATTTTTTATAAACATATAATATAATTTTATTCCCAGAGGTACAGGTCTGTGAATCGCCAGATTTACACACTTCACAGCACTCATCTTAGCACATACCCTCCCCAATGTCCATGACGCCAACCCCCTCTACCAACCACCCTCCCCCCAGCACCCCGCAGTTTGTTTTGTGAGATTACAAGTCACTTATCGTTTTTCTCCCTCCCAATCCCATCTTGTTTCATTTAATCTTCTCCTACACCCTTTCATTTCAACTTCTCCTACCCCCCATGTTGCATCTCCACTTCCTCATATCAGGGAGATCATATGATAGTTGTCTTTCTCTGATTGACTTATTTAGCTAAGCATGATACCCCCTAGTTCCATCCACATCGTGGCAAATGGCAAGATTTCATTTTTTTTTGATGGCTGCATAGTATTCCACTGTGTATATATACCACATGTTCTTTATTCATTTATCTATTGATGGACATCTAGGTTATTTCCATAGTTTGGCTATCGTAGACATTGCTGCTAGAAACATTCGGGTGCACGTACCCCTTCGGATCACTATGTTTGTATCTTTAGGGTAAATACCCAGTAGTGCAATTGCTGGGTAATAGGGTAGCTCTATTTTCTACATTTTGAGGAACCTCCATGTTTTTTCCAGAGTGGTTGCACCAGCTTGCATTCCCACCAAGTGTAGGAGGGTTCACCTTTCTCCACATCCTCGCCAGCATCTGTCATTTCCTGACTTGTTAATTTTAGCCATTCTGACTGGTGTGAGGTGATATCTCATTGTGGTTTTGATTTGTATTTCCCCGATGCCGAGTGATATGGAGCACTTTTTCATGTGTCTGTTGGCCATCTGGATGTCTTCTTTGCAGAAATGTCTGTTCATGTCTTCTGCCCATTTCTTGATTGGATTATTTGTTCTTTGGGTGTTGAGTTTGCTAAGTTCTTTATAGATTTTGGACACTAGCCCTTTATCTGATCTGTCATTGGCAAATATCTTCTCCCATTCTGTCAGTTGTCTTTTGGTTTTGTTCACTGTTTCCTTTGCTGTGCAAAAGCTTTTGATCTTGATAAAATCCCAATAGTTCATTTTTGCCCTTGCTTCCCTTGCCTTTGGTGATGTTCCTAGGAGATGTTGCTCTGGCTGAGGTCGAAGAGGTTGCTGCCTGTGTTCTCCTCAAGGATTTGGATGGATTCCTTTCTCAAATTGAGGTCCTTCATCCATTTTGAGTCTATTTTTGTGTGTGGTGTAAGGAAATGATCCAATTTCATTTTTCTGCATGTGGCTGTCCAATTTTCCCAACACCATTTATTGAAGAGGCTGTCTTTTTTCCATTGGACATTCTTTCCTGCTTTGTCGAAGATGAGTTGACCATAGAGTTGAGGGTCTATTTCTGGGCTCTCTATTCTGTTCCATTGATCTATGTGTCTGTTTTTGTGCCAGTACCATGCTGTCTTGATGATGACAGCTTTGTAATAGAGCTCGAAGTCCAGAATTGTGATGCTACCAACTTTGGCTTTCTTTTTCAATATTCCTTTAGTTATTTGAAGTCTTCTCCGGTTCCATATAAATTTTAGGATTATTTGTTCCATTTCTTTGAAAAAAATGCATGGTATTTTGATAGGAATTGCATTAACTGTGTAGATTGCTTTAGGTAGCATAGACATTTTCACAATATTTATTCTTCCAATCCAGGAGCATGGAACATTTTTCCATTTCTTTGTGTCTTCCTCAATTTCTTTCATGAGTACTTTATAGTTTTCTGAGTATAGATTCTTAGCCTCTTTGGTTAGGTTAATTCCTAGCTATCTTATAGTTTTGGGTGCAATAGTAAATGGGATTGACTCCTTAATTTCTCTTTCTTCTGTCTTGTCGTTGGTGTAGAGAAATGCAACTGATTTCTGTGCATTGACTTTATATCCTGACACTTTACTGAATTCCTGTACAAGTTCTAGCAGTTTTGGAGTGGAGTCTTTTGGGTTTTCCACATAGGGTATCATACCATCTGTGAAGAGTGATAGTTTGACTTCTTCTTTGGTGATTTGGATGCCTTTAATTTCCTTTTGTTGTCTGATTGCTGAGGCTAGGACCTCTACTACTATGTTGAATAGCAGTGGTGATAATGGACATCCCTGCCATGTTCCTGACCTTAGTAGAAAAGCTTTCAGTTTTTCTCCATTGAGAATGATATTTGCTGTGGGTTTTCATAGAAGGCTTTGATAATATTGAGGTATGTGCCCTCTATCCCTACACTTTGAAGAGTTTTGATAAGGAAGGGATGCTGTATTTTGTTAAATGCTTTTTCAGCATCTATTGAGAGTATCATATGGTTCTTTTTCTTTCTTTTATTAATGTGTTGTATCACATTGATTGATTTGCGGATGTTGAACCAACCTTGCAGCCCTGGAATAAATCCCACTTGGTCGTGGTGAATAATCCTTTTAATGTACTGTTGAATCCTATTGGCTTGTTTTTTGGCGAGAATTTTTGCCTCTGTGTTCATCAAGGATATTGGTCTATAGTTCTTTTTTTTTGATGGGATCCTTGTCTGATTTTGGGATCAAGGTGATGCTGGCCTCATAAAATGAGTTTGGAAGTTTTCCTTTCATTTCTGTTTTTGGAACAGTTTCAGGAGAATAGGAATTAGTTCTTCTTTAAATGTTTGGTAGAATTTCGCCGGGAGGCTGTCTGGCCCTGGGCTTTTGTGTGTTTGGAGATATTTGATGACTGTTTCAATCTCCTTACTGGTTCTGAGTCTGTTCATGTTTTCTATTTCTTCCTGGTTCAGTTGTGGTAGTTTATGTGTCTCTAGAAATGCATCCATTTCTTCCAGATTGTCAAATTTGTTGGCGTAGAGTTGCTCATAGTATGTTCTTATAATTGTCTGTATTTCTTTGGTGTTTGTTGTGATCTCTCCTCTTGCATTCATGATTTTATTTATTTGGGTCCTTTCTCTTTTCTTTTTGAG
The DNA here is from genome assembly GCF_902655055.1 of Lutra lutra. Taxonomy (NCBI): domain Eukaryota; kingdom Metazoa; phylum Chordata; class Mammalia; order Carnivora; family Mustelidae; genus Lutra; species Lutra lutra. The sequence goes on along the minus strand of NC_062289.1, from coordinate 69,971,666 downwards.
CAGTCTGGCCAGGGGTTTATCAATCTTATTAATTCTTTCAAAGAACTAGTTCCTAGTTTCGTTGATTTGTTCTATTATTTTTTTTTGTTTCTATTTCATTGATTTCTGCTCTGATCTTTATGATTTATCTTCTCCTTCTGGGTTTAGGGTTTCTTTCTTGTTCTTTCTCCAGCTCCTTTAGGTGTAGGGTTAGGTTGTGTACTTGAGACCTTTCTTATTTCTTGAGAAAGGCTTGTACCACTATATATTTTCCTCTCAGGACTGCCTTTGTTGTGTCCCACAGATTTTGAACAGTTGTGTTTTCATTATCATTGGTTTCCATGAATTTTTTCAATTCTTTAATTTCCTGGTTGACCCATTCATTCTTTAGAAGGATGTTGTTTAGTCTCCATGTACTTGGGTTCTTTTCAAATTTCCTCTTGTGATTGAGTTCTCGCTTCACAGCATTGATGTCTGAAAATACGCATGGAATGATCCCAATCTTTTGATACAGGTTGAGACCTGATTTAGGACCGAGGATGTGATCTATTCTGGAGAATGTTCCATGTGCACTAGAGAAGAATGTGTATTCTGTTGCTTTGGGATGAAATGTTTTGAATATATCTGTGATGTCTATCTGATCGAGTGTGTCATTTAAGGCCTTTATTTCCTTGCTGATCTTTTGCTTGGATGATCTGTCCATTTCAGTGAGGGGAGTGTTAAAGTCCCCTACTATTATTGTATTATTGTTGTTGTGTTTCTTTGATTTTGTTATTAATTGGCTTATATATTTGGGTGCTCCCACGTTAGAGGCATACATATTTAAACTTGTTAGATCTTCTTGTTGGACAGACCCTTTGAGTATGATATAGTGTCCTTCCTCATCTCTTATTATAGTCTTTGGCTTAAAATCTAGTTGATCTGATATAAGGATTGCCATCCCTGCTTTCTTCTGCTGTCCATTAGCATGGTAAATTGTTTTCCACCCCCTCACTTTAAATCTGGAGATGTCTTCAGGACTAAAATGAGTTTCTTGTAGGCAACATATAGATGGGTTTTGTTTTTTTATCCATTCTGATAACCTGTGTCTTTTGATTGGGGCATTTAGCCCATTAACATTCAGGGTAACTATTGAGAGATATGAATTTCATGCCATTGTATTGCCTGTAAGGTGACTGTACTGTAAATTGTCTCTGTTCCATTCTGATATACTACTTTTAGGGTCTCTCTTTGCTTGGAGGACTTCTTTCAATATCTCCTGTAGAGCTGGCTTGGTGTTTGCAAATTCTTTCAGTTTTTGTTTGTCCTGGAAGCTTTTTATCTCTCCTTCTATTTTCAATGATAGCCTAGCTGGATATAGTATTCTTGGCTGCATGTTTTTCTCATTTAATGCTCTGAATATATCATGCCAGCTCTTTCTGGTCTGCCAGGTCTCTGTGGATAAATCTGCTGCCAATCTAATATTTTTACCATTGTATGTTACTGACTTCTTTTCCCGGGCTGCTTTTGGATTTTCTCTTTGTCACTAAGACTTGTAAATTTTACTATTAGGTGATGGGGTGTGGACCTATTCTTATTGATTTTGAGGGGGGTTCTCTGAACCTCCTGGATTTTGATGCTTGTTCCCTTTGCCATATTAGGGAAATTCTCTCCAATAATTTTCTCTAGTATACCTTCTGCTCCCCTCTCTCTTTCTTCTTCTTCTGGAATCCCAATTATTCTAATGTTGTTTCATCTTATGGTGTCACTTATCTCTCGAATTCTCCCCTCATTGTCCATTAGCTGTTTGTCCCTCTTTTGCTCAGCTTCTTTATTCTCTGTCATTTGGTCTTCTATATCGCTAATTCTTTCTTCTGCCTCATTTATCCTAGCAGTGAGAGCCTCCATTTTTGATTGCACCTCATTAATAGCTTTTTTGATTTCAACTTGGTTAGATTTTAGTTCTTTTATTTCTCCAGAAAGGCCTTTTATATCTCCTGAGAGGGTTTCTCTAATATCTTCCATGCCTTTTTCGAGCTCAGCTAGAACCTTGAGAATCGTCATTCTGAACTCTATATCTGACATATTACCAATGTCTGTATTGATTAGGTCCCTAGCCTTTGGTGCTGCCTCTTTTTATTTTATTTTATTTTATTTTTTCAGCATAACAGTATTCAATATTTTTGCACCACACCCAGTGCTCCATGCAATCCGTGTCCTCTACAATACCCACCACCTGGTGCCCCCAACCTCCCATCCCCCACCCCTTCAAAATTCTCAGATCATTTTTCAGAGTCCATAGTCTCTCATGGTTCACTTCTCCTTCCAATTTCCCTCAACTCCCTTTTCCTCTCCATCTCCCCTTGTCCTCCATGCTATTTGTTATGCTCCACAAATAAGTGAAACCATATGATAATTGACTCTCTCTGCTTGACTTATTTCACTCAGCATAATCTCTTCCAGTCCCGTCCATGTTGCTACAAAACTTGGGTATTCATCCTTTCTTTTTTCTTTCTTTCTTTTTTTTTTTTTTACAGCTTTATAAACATATATTTTTATCCCCAGGGGTACAGGTCTGCGAATCGCCAGGTTTACACACTTCACATGGTGCTGCCTCTTGTTCTTTTTTTTTTTTGTGGTGAAATTTTCCGCCTTGTCATTTTGCCCAGATAAGAGTATATGAAGGAGCAAGTAAAATACTAAAAGGGTGGCAAGTCCTGAGGAAAATACGCTTTGACCAAATCATAAGAGATCCTTTCAGAAAGTGGTTGATATTCTGTTTCTGGAATTGCTGTTCTTCTCTTTGACTCACGTTGGTTTGTGGGTGTTTGCAATCCTTAGATAAGCTTACCTGCTGATATCCTGCTACCTGAAGTAGTCTCAGCCTGCTACTTCTCTGCCATCTTGACTCCTTCCTCCTTATTGATCTGTTGCTTAGATGATATATGCATTGTAGGGAAGGGGTGTTAAAGTTGCCTATTATTGTATTATTGTCAATGCATTTCTATAATTTTTTTAATTGGCTTATATAATTGGCCGATTTCATGTTAGGTCATAAATACTTGCAATTGTTTGATCATCTTGATGTATAGACCTTCTAATTATGATATAGTGTCTTTCCTCATCTCTTATTACAGACTTTGGTTTATTTATTTCTTTAAGATTTTATTTATGCATTTGAGAGATAGAGAGAGAGAGAACACAAGCAGGGGGAGAGGTGTAGAGAGAGAGAGAAGGAGGCACCCCATTGAGCAGGGAGTCTGACATGGGGCTCAGTCCCATGACCTTAAGACCATGACTTGAGCCATAAGCAGACACTTAACCATTTGAGCCACGCAGGCATTCCACAACCTTTGGTTTAAAATCTAATGTGTTTTATATAAGGACTGCCATCACAGCTTTATTTCGATGTCCAATAGCATGAAAACATTTTTCATACCCTATTTTTCTATCTGGAGATGGTGTTAGTTCTTCCAAAAAACTCCACCCCAAAACGCCTGGAACTAATACATGAATTCAGTGAAGTGTCAGAATATCAAATTAATTCACACAAATCAGTTGCATTTCTATACACCAACAAGAAGACAGACAAAATAGGAATTAAGGAATTGGTCACATTTACAATTGCACCCAAGACCATAAGATATATAGAAATAAATCTATCCAAAGAGGCAAAGAATATGTACTCAGAAAACTATAGAATACTTATGAAAGAAATTGAGGAAGACACAAAGAAATGGAAAAACACTCCATGTTCATGGGTTGGAAGACCAAACATTGTGAAAATATCTATGCTACCTAGAGCATTGAGTCCAATGCTTATCAAAATACCATCACCCTTTTTTTTTTCAAAGAAATGGACCAAATAATCCTAAAATTTGTATGAACCATAAAAGACCCCAAATAGCCAGAAGGATTTTGAAAATAAACCAAATTTGGTGACATCACAAATAGAGACTTCAATCTCTATAAAGCTGTAATCATCAAGACACTATGGTACTGGTAGGAAAACAGCCCTATAGAGCAATAAAACAGAAGACAGAACTCAGAAATGGACCCTCAGCTCTACAGTCAACTCATCTTCAATAAAGCAGGAAAGAATGTCTGATGGAAAAGAGACAGTCTTTTCAACAAATGGTGTTGGAAAAACTGGACAGCCACATCCAGAAGAATGAAACTGGACCATTTCCTTACACCGCACACAAAAACAACCTCAAATTGGATGAGAGACCTCAATGTGAGACAGGGATCAATCAAAATCCTTGAGGAGAACACATACAGCAATCTCTTTGACCTCAGCCACAGCAAATTCTTCCTAGAAACATCACCAAAGGCAAGGGAAGCAAGGACAAAAATGAGCTATTGGGACTTTATCAAGATAAAAATGTTGTGGGGGCATCTGGGTGGCTCAGTGGCTTGTCCCTCTGCCTTCAGCTCAGGTCGTGATCTTGGGGTCCTGAGATCAAGTCCTGCATTGGACTCTCTGCTCAGCGGGGAACCTGCTTCTCTCTCTCTGCCTGCCTCTCTGCCTACTTGTGATCTTTCTCTGTCAGATAAATAAATAAATAAATCTATAAAAAGGAGATAAAAAAGGTTTGCACAGCAAGGGAAAGGGTCAAGAAAATCAAAAGACAACATACAGAATGGGAGTAGATATTTCCAAATGACATATCAGATAAAGGACTAGTATCCAACATCCATAAAAAACTTATCAAACTCAATACCCAAAGAACAAATAATCCAACCAAGAAATGGGCAGAAGACATGAACAGATATTTCTGCAAAGAAGACATCCAAATGGGGCAACAGATCCATGAAGAAGTGCTACACATCACTCAGCATGAGGGAAATACAAATCATAACCACAGTGAGATAACACCTCAACCAGAATGGCTAAAATTTAAAAAGTTAGGAAATTATGGATGATGGTGAGGATGTGGAGAAAGAGCAGCCCTCCTACACTGTTGGTGGAAATGCAAGCTGGTGCAGTCACTCTGGAAAACAGTACAGAGGTTCCTCAAAAAGTTGAACATAGAGCTACTCTATGACCTAAAAATTGCACTACTGGATATTTACTCTAAAGATACAAATGTAGTGATACAAAGGAACAGGTGCACCTCAGTGTTTATAGCAGCAATATTCACAATAACCAAAGTATGGAAGGAGCCCAAATGTCCATCAGTAGATGAATGGATAAAGAAGATGTGGTGTATATATATACAATGGAATATTATATAGCCATCAGGGGGAAAAAAGAAAAGAAAGAAATCTTGCCATTTGTAACAACATGGCTGGAACTAGAGGCTATTATGCTAAGCAAAATAAATAAATTAGAGAAAGGCAATTATCATATGATCTCACAGATATGAGGAATTTGAGAAACAAGACAGAAGATCATAGGGGAATGGTGGGAAAAATGAAACAATATGGAACCACAGAGGTACACAAACCATAAGAGATTGTTAATATCTGGAAACAAACTGAGGGATGCTGGATTGGAGAGGGGTGGTGGAGAGGTGGTGGCTGGTGATTGGCATTGGGGAGGGTATATGCTATGGTGAGCACTGTGAATTGTGTAAGACTGATGAATCACAGACCTGTACCCCCAAACGAATAATGCTTTACATGTTAATTAAAAAAAATAGAGTCCAAAATAAAAAAGAAATCATGAAAGGAAAAAAAAAGTAAGAAAAACAAAAGGAGCATCTTGTGGAGAGCATATGGATGGATTTTACTTTTTTTTTAAAGATTTTATTTATTTATTTGACAGAGAGAGCAAGAGCACAAACAAGCAGAGTAGCAGGGGTAGAGGGAGAAGCAGGCTCCCCACTGAGCAGAGAGACTGATGTGGGGCTTGATCCCTGGACCCTGAGATCATGAACTGAGCTGAAGGCAAATGCTTAACCAACTGAGCCACCCAGGCACCCCTTGGCTTTTCTTTTTATGTCCAATCTGATACCCAGTGTCTTTTGTTTAGAGCATTTGGCCAATTTATATTCTCAGTGACTATTAAAATATATTAATTTAGTGCCATTGTATTATCTGCATTATCCCTGTTTCTGTAAACTGTCTCTGATTCTTCCTGGTCTATGTTATTTTTGGAAAATCTATTCATTTACAGGATCCTCTTTACTATTTCATACAAGGTTCTTTTAGTGATCACATATTCCTTCAGTTTCTGTTTATCCTGGAAGCTCTTTATTTCTCCTTCTATTCTGAATGGCAACATTACTGGAAAAGTATTCTTGGCTTTATGATTTCTCATATTACCTTGATTATATCATCTAGTCCTTTCTGGACTGCCAGGTCTCTGTGGATAGGTCTTCTGCAGGCCTAATATTTCTACTCTTGTAGGTTAAGAAACTCTTTCTTGAGCTGCTCTTGGGATTTTCTCTATGTCTCTGAAATTTACAAGCTTGACCATTGTATGTTGGGGTGTTGATATATTTTTATTGACTTTGAGAGGTGTCTCCTCTACCTCCTGGAATTGAATGCCTATTTACTTCCCCATATTAGGGAAGTTCTCAGACATGATTTACTCAAATACACCTTTTGTCCCTCTCCCTCTCTCTTTCTTCTTTCTCAGGGAATCCAATAATTCCAATATAAATTAACTTTTTGTCATCCCTGATATCTTGAAGCCTCCACTCATGGTCCATTAGTAGTTTTCTCTCCTTTCCTCATCTTTATTTCTTTCCATCAATTTGGCCTCTATGTAATTTACATTCTCTTCTGCATCATTTACCCTAGCTTTTAGAGCATCCAATGTCAGCTGCATCTCAGTTACAGCATTTTATAGTGAAATCTGATTATATTTTATTTCTGTGCTAAGATATTTTCTAATGTCTTTTATGTTTTTTTTCAAGGCAAGCCCATAATTTTATTATTGTTATCCTGAATTCCAGCCCTGATATTTTAATTTTATCCATACTGATTAAATCTGTGGCAGAGAGTATTACCTCTGGTTACCTCCTGTTATTTCTTTTATTGTGAATTCCCCTTCTTGCCACTTTCTCCAGAATATAATACACGAGAAAGAGAACAAAATTAAAAATAACAACCACAATCTAGTGAAATACACACTACACTTATCCAAAGAGATCAGAAGCAAAAAAAAAAAAAAAAGGAGGGAGAGAAAATATAATGTCATAGGTGGACAAAACATGGTGATCCACCTGGTTGTGGGTGTATTCTGGTCTGTTTGTTAGAAGACAATAAATCCCCAAATTATAAAGAGATCAAACTTTATATATACAAAAATAAAATTGATAACTCTGAAGGGAACCCAAAAATGAAGAATATGTCCATAAAATATAAATATAAAAAATAAAGTTAAAAATATTTAAGAAAAAAAAGACTAGATAAAATAAGAGACTAGTTAAAAAGGAATAAAAGAAAAAAATAAAAGAAAAAATTAAACTGAAATATTAACAGATCATAAGAAAAAAAAAACCTTTGAATTCTATATAATATTTTCCCCTAGTGCTGGAGTTTTTAAGTCCTGTGTGCCCTGTAAACTTGGTGTTTACCTGTTCTTCCAGCTTGTCTTTGGAGGGAGGAGACTTCTGACCTGATTCCCAAGTGTCTGTTGCCTGGGCAGATTTGCACCACCCTGTACCAGAGTATGTCAGTCAGTGTGGGCTGCTTCTGCTTGATCTATGTGGCCTTGTCCCCTCAAGACTTTCCATATCTCCTGAGAAGGTGAAAATAAAAATGACCATGTCCTTGACATCTGGCCCTGGAGCTGAAAGATTGTGGTTCCCTCTCTTCAGTAAAAACTCAGGGGTAACTGGTGTTCATTTTTATGTGTGCCATGCTGTAGATTCCTTTGGCGCTTGCCACACTGATCTTCCCAGGAAGGCAGAGGGGGCATCTTGTCTCTGCCCTTTGCAGATCATCACATGGAGAGCACGCCTGATCATGCCTTGGTTCCTGATTTCTGTTGAACTGAGCTGAGAGTTCCTTCCTTGTTCCACTGACCCTAACAGGTTTCAGCACTCCAATGCTTTGGAACTCAGCTGGCTCAGCACCATTGTTATTTCCGTGACCCTTGGATCCTGAGACCACATTGTTGCACCTAGGATTTGGTCTAATTTCACTATCTGCACACACTTCTGGGTGGGACATATCTCACATGAAGAAATTTCTATAGATCCAACTTTTGCTGCCAGGCTATATCATTTTCTGGTAGCCAGCATACTGCAGCTCCCTCCCCCTGCTTTTTATCTTGGGATACACCTCCTCAGATTCACTTCTCTGCACCTCCTACCTTACAGAAAGTTGTTGCTTTTTCGAGAACAATGTGGAGATTCTTCAAGAAATTAAAAATAGAGCTTCCCTATGACCCTGCCATTGCACTACTGGTTATTTACCCCAAAGATACAGATGTAGTGAAAAGAAGGGCCATCTGTACCCCAATGTTTATAGCAGCAATGGCCACGGTCGCCAAACTGTGGAAAGAACCAAGATGCCCTTCAATAGACGAATAAGGAAGATGTGGTCCATATACACTATGGAGTATTATGCCTCCATCAGAAAGGATGAATGCCCAACTTTTTTATCAACATTAACGGGACTGGAAGAGATGATGCTGAGTGAAATAAGTTAAGCAGAGAGAGTCAATTATCATATGGTTTCACTTATTTGTGGAGCATAACAAATAGCATGGAGGACATGGGGAGTTAGGAGAAGGGAGTTGGGGGAAATTGGAAGGGGAGGTGAACAATGAGAGACTATGGACTCTGAAAAACAATCTGAAGGGTTTAAAGAGGTGGGGGGGTGGGAGGTTGGGGGAACCAGGTGGTGGGTATTAGAGAGGGCACGGATTGCATGGAGCACTGGGTGTGGTACAAAAACAATGAATACTGTTATGCTGAAAATAAATTAAAAAAAATGATTAAAATAAAAAAAAAATTAAAAATAAAAATTAAAAAAAAGAAAGTTGTTGCTTTTCTATTTATACAAGTCCAGCAATTTTTTTCAATCGCTGCAGTTTAAATCATTGTTATTCATAATGATTTGGTACTTATCTAGCTAATTTGAAGGGACCCGATGAAATGAGGTCCCCTATTTTTCACTATACTACAAAGCTGTGATCACCAAGACAGCATGGTACTGGCAAAAAAACAGACACATAGACCAGTGAAACAAGGTAGAGCCCAGATATGGCCCCTCAATGCTATGGTCAAATAATCTTTGACAAAGCAGGAAAAAATATACAGTGGAAAAAGACAGTCTCTTAAATAAATGGTGTTGGGAAAATTGGACAGCTATGTGTAGAAGAATGAAACTCAACCATTCACCATACACAAAGATAAACTCGAAATACATTAAAGACCTCAGCGTGAGGCAGGAATCTATCAGAATCCTAGAGGAGAACATAGGCAGCAACTTCTTCGACATCAGCCACAGCAACTTCTTTCAAGATATGTCTCCAAAGGCAAAAGAAACAAAAGCAAAAATGAATTTTGGGGACTTCATCAAGATCAAAAGCTTCTGCACAGCAATGGAAACAATCAACAAAACAAAGAGCCAACATATGAAATAGGGAAAGATATTCACAAATGGCAATACAGACAAAGGTCTGATATCCAGGATCTATAAAGAACTTCTCAAATTCAACACACACAAAAGAGTTAATCCTGTCAACAAATGGGCAGAAGACATGAACAGACACTTCTCCAATGAAGACATAGAAATGGCTATCAGACACACGAAAAAATGTTCATCATCACTAGCCATCAGGGAGTTTCAAATCAAAACCACATTGAGATTCTACCTTACCCCAGTTAGAATGGCCAAAATTAAAAAGATTGGTTAACTATAAACTTTATCCTCCTCCATGCTGGTCCACAAGATGTGACTAACGTTTGAACTTCATTAGTCCTTCTGTTGGCTATTTTTTCTATCTAATAAAAGTGAGACTGTGGAGTTGCTCGAGGCAGCAGTCCTTTTCAACTGTTGTCCCCTGCTCCCAATCTCTTGCAGCTGACTTGTTTGTGCCTAATTCTTCTCCCGTCACCAACTGGAAGCGGCAAGCTGTAATCCCCAAGCTAGTACTGTACTGGCAGAAAAACAGTTACATAATCAATGGAGCAGTATAGAGAACCAGACATTGACTCTCAACTCAATGGGCAACTAATCTTTGACAAAATAGGATAGATAGAAAATCCAAAGTTGGGGGGGGCAGTCTCTTTCAACAAATGATGTTGGGAAAAATGGACAGCCACATGTAGAAGAAAGAAACTGAACCATTTTCTTACAGTATACAGAAAAATAAACTCAAAATGGATTAAATACCTAAAAGTGAGACAGGAATCCAACAAAATCCTAGAGGAGAATACAGGCAGCAACCTCTCTGACCTCGGTCATAGCAACTTGTTGCATGCCATGTCTTCAATGGCAAGGGAAACAATTACAAAAATGAAGATAAAAAGCTTTTGCACAGGAAAGGACAGTATCAACAAAAACAAAAGACAACCTATAGAAGGGGGGTGGATATTTGAAAATATCTTATTAGATAATGGGCTAGCATCCAAAAATTTCTATTTCCATTTCAAGGACCAGCTAGTATACATTATCAAACTTATCAAACAAATCAAAAACAAATAATCCAGCCAAGAAATTGTCAGAAACCATGAAAAGATATTTCTCCAAAGAAGACATAGAAATGACCAGCAGACACGTGAAAAATCTTCCACATCGGGGAAATTCAAATCAAAACCCCGAAGAGATAATACCACACATCAGTCAGAATGGCTACAATTAAGACAGGAAATGACAGATATTGGCAAAGGGGGAACCTCTTACAGTACTGGTAGGATTGCAAGCTAGTACAGCCACTCTGGAAAACAGTATGTAGTATCCTCAAGAAGTTAAAAATAAGGTTGCCTGGATGGCTCAGGCAGGTAAGAAGTTAAAAAATTGAGCTATCTTGTGGTGCCTGCGTGGCTCAGTGAGTTAAAGCCTCTGCCTTTGGCTCAGGTCATGATCCCAGGGTCCTGGGATCAAGCCCCACATCAGGCTCTCTGCTCAGTGGGGAGCCTGCTTCCCACTCTCTCTCTCCCTGCCTCTCTGCCTACTTGTGATCTGTCAAAGAAATAAATAAAATCTTTAAAAAAATTGAGCTATTTTATGACAAAGCAATTGCACTCCTAGGTATTTACACAAAGGTTACAAATATAGTGATGAAAGGAGCACTTACACCCCAATATTTACAGCAGCAATATATGCAATAGCTAAACTATGGAAATAGTCCATATATCCCTCAACAGATGAATGCATAAAAATATAAATAAAATTTAAATATGCATATATATGTAAGATTTAAGATTGTTTATAATGTAATTATAATTATAATGCCATATAATATGTAATTAAACATAACATATAATATATAATTATTATAATATTATTATATAATTATATAATTATTATATAACATATAATATATAATTATTATAATATTTATATATTATATATATAAAATATTATATATAATATAAATATGAACATAATTTTAATATATATATAAAATTTAAGATTCCACTTTCTTGATGGCTGTGTAATATTCCATTTTGTGTGTGTGTGTGTGTGTGTGTGTGTGTGTGTATAAAATATATAATTATATAATGATGGATAGTATATAATCATTTTATAATATAATTATACTTGTATAATTATATTATATATAGTTATAAAGTATATAATGATGGGTAATAATTACATCAAAATGAATAATTGAATATTACACAGCCATCAAGAAAGTGGAATCTTAACCATTCCTTGACTAGATGGAACTAATGGGCGTTAAGATAAGTGAAACAAGTCAACTAGAGAAAGAAAATTATCATTTAATTTCATTTATATGTGGAATTTGAGAAACAAAAAGGATCATAGGGGGATAGAGGGAATAATAAAATGAGACTAAATCAGAGAGAGAGACAAATGATAAAAGATTCAACTATATTAAATGGAGGGTTGCTGGAGGGGAGGTGGGTGTGGGATGAGGTAACTGTGTGATGGACATTAAGGAAGGAATTTAGGGAAATAAGGCATTAAAGAAGGAAGGCACTTGCTGTAACATGCACTAGTCGTTGTGTGCAACTGATGAGTCATTAAACTCTAACTTTGAAACAAATAATACACTATAAGTTAATTAATTGAATTTTAAAAGAACCATTCAAATCAAACCTTGAATGAGATAGAATTTACTTCCACTACCACCAGGGCTACTCAGTTGCTGAAATTAGATGATGGATATATTCAGGCAACAATCACAAAATCAGTCTGATGAACAGCTATAGATGCTCTTGGAAAAAAATAGAAAAATAGAAATGTGGAACTTGAATAGACGTCATCAAAACATACCAAATAGAAATTATAGAACTGAAAATACAATAGAAGGGATTAATAAAGAACCTTCTCTGAACAACCTCAAGAATAGAAAACACTTGTTACTTCTTTTTGGAAAGCACAAATGAACTATATCCTTTCTAATTCCCTCTGCCATGAGTAGACTCTTAAGGATGTCACTAGGGGGTTCTGTGGACCTTCCCAGAGCTGGCAAGGCCTGAAATCAACTGAATTTGTTCCACCTGACTGGGCCCTGCATTCCTGTTCACTCCCTGAGTGAGAGGTGACAGCAGCTTCTTCCTCCCAGGGGACAACCTCAGAGCTCTTCCTCCCAGAAGATAAACTCAGAATTCTCCTAAGAGGAGGTCTATGAAGACCTCTTTTTGGGAGAGAAGCTATTAGCTGAGGAAAGAGTTTTCACCCAATCACCACATATTTAAAAGTATTATGTTGAAGTATAAATTTGAAAGGAGGCCAGGTAGGGTCAGTAATACTTGGGCTTATAATGGAGGAGAAGAGACCTCTTGGGTCTGGAAGAGTTACATGACCCTAAAAAGGGTGAGTTTTCTTTGAACTTGGACCAAGAATGAGACAGAAGTCAGCAGACAGGATTATGTTCATGTGGTGCCAGATTCAAATGACTCATATTTGCATAATGCACCACCAGTACCACCCTTCTGTCCTTGGAGATCAGGAGGAGACAAAGGACAATGTCAGACCAGTACCAGATGTAAGGCCAGGGAAACTATGGAAAGTCCACACCCTGATCTAGATTCCTCTCCTCCTCCTCTTACCTCCTTACCCACTGCCCAGGTTCATGGAGATTTCCAAAGCCAGCCTTTGGAGAGATACTTCCACCTTTATTCTTCATTCCTAACATGCTTATTTCCATTTCAAGGACCAGTATTTCTCAGGATGTGGTGAATAAGGAGCCCTCACTGACTGTCTCCAGGAGAAACAGTCACTCTCACCTACTACTCCATCACTGGAGTAGTCACTAATGCTCACTAGCCATATTGGTTCCAGCAGAAGCCTGGCCAAGTCCCCAGTGAATTGATTTAGGATACAAGCAATAAACACTCTTGGAATGCCACCAATTTCTCAGGTTTTCTCTTTCCAGGAAAATCTACCCTGACCCTCACTGGTGCCAAGCCCTAGGACAAGGCAGAGTACCATTGGGGGGTACTATTATAGTGGCACTTGGTGCAGTGGGAGACCCAGATGAGGAAGAAGAACCTAAAATTGTTTTCACCAAATCCAGGTACAACTATAATCATGACATATTGGCATCCCATGATGAGACACCTGGCTTCCAGTATAAACTAAATGTTAACCATCCATGCAGATATGGGGATGAGATGGGTCTCAAAGTTTACAAATGTTTTGATCCATTTTGGAATATATTTTTAATATTTTATCAAAATATTAAGCATATACATATTTTGACTCAATATTATATTTTTTAAAAGTAAGTATTAAAAAATTATCTACCTAAGATACTTAATAATGAATATACAAATATGTCCAGTTCAGAGTCACTCATAACGAAAAATAATTGAAACCAGCCTGAGTGCTTCTCATTGGAAAAGTGGCCAAAATATGCCAAATCATCCTATGGAGTAAAGATTAACTATGAATCAAAATGAGACAGATCTACATGTATTGCTAAACTAAGATCACCAATTACATATTATGTGGAAATGCTGGTCTTGGAACATTAGAACACAAAAAGCAAGATCTTGTTAGTAATAATAATAATAATATATACTGTTATAGAATTATAAATGCATTTCTATATTTTATATATAATGTATACATGTATATATGCATATAATATATAAATCTTATACACATTTATAACATATAATTTATATATTTTAATATAAAACATATATTAATAATATATACAATAATTTATAAATACATAATTCATATAATATACAATATATAAATCTTATATACAATTTATATATTAGCTATGTAAATCATATACATATACACCCACATACTATGTATGTGTGGTGTATGTATGTGTGTGTGTGTGTGTGTGTGTTTGTGTGTGTATATATATATAGATATATATCTATATATATATCTATATATAAGATATATATATATATCTTACTACAACACATCCTTTAAAGTATGAACAGTTATCCATTCAGGAAGGAAGTGGAACAGAAGAGTAAATTTTCAGTGGACAGCAACATATTAATTTTATAGATCACTTACAGAAATGTTATTAAATATCAATAGTTGTCTTAGATAATTTACAATATTTGAGGAAAACATCTTAAATATATCAGAGTTAATACAAATTAATTATTATAAAATATAATAATTATTAAAGCATAAATGAGGACCCACGGCAATAATTGAAGACAAGAAACATGTTGTCCTTGAGAGAGTATTTGTGTGACAAAGACATATATAAGGACAAAATATATGCTGTGGGAGCTGGTGAACCTAATAGGAGACCCTGACAACAACAATAACCAAGTAAGTCAACCTGTAAGGCTAACCCAGTTAGAGTTATCACCCAGGGAGGAATGAATGGGCTTCTCTGTTGGTCTTAAGCCTTAAGCTTGATTCAAGTGAATTACGTCTCATTAATGAAACCAGGGACAAAGCAGAAGTAAAGTCAGATTATCAGGTAATCCTAAAATATCTCATAACATAAATAATTCCCTTATATGTCTACCTGAGGGTATTGATGACCTGGAAAAATGAATGGTTCAACCCCAAAGCTGACCTGATCATTCTAGTACCCTGGGTGTTGACATCAGAAAAGTCCACCTGGCGGGGTGCCTGGTGGCTCAGTTGGTTAAGCCTCTGCTTTCAGCTTAGGTCAGGATCGAGTCCTGCATCGGGCTCTCTGCTCACTAGGGAGCCTGCTTCCCCTTCTCTCTCTGCCAGCCTCTCTGCCTACTTGTGATCTCTCTCTGTCAAATAAATTAATTAATTAAAAAAAAAGAAAGAAAAAGAAAAGAAAAGTCCTCCTGAAAGTTCAGAAAGTCCTTCCAGGACTGTTGAGGAGTATGGCATGGGCTGGGTGGCATGGTGTCTGATATCTGCAGGGGAAACTGATGGACTGCTCCTGAGATATCAGAGGTCTACATTTTGGTCAGGAAGACCAGGAAAATCTATCACTGGCCCATGCACATTTACGAAGCAAAGTCCTCACTGTGGGTGACTATCCCCAGAAGTGACATGAGCCCTCAGAACTGAATCACACAGGCCTCATTTTGATTCTAATATGCCAATCATATTTATAACTCATCCTGAGAAAAACATTAACCCTGAGCCTCATTAAACCCCTTAATCCTCCTGCCAGTTCTCCTAACTACAAGACTCTTCTCCGACTTCTAGGTCTTTCTACTCCTCCCTCAGCAGAACACAAGGGAAAAATATATGAAAATGCTCTTCGTTAGCCACATCCACTTGTTTACACAGTGTCTTTTTTATTATTATTTCATTGATTTCCTTTTTAAGTGAGCAGTAAGCTCAACGTGGGGCTCTAACTCACAATCCTGAGATCAAGCACTTTGTGTTTTATGAACTGAGCCAGTCAGGTATACAGTATCATTTTTATTTCTGATCATGAGTCACACTTGTCTCTATTTGTTATACCCAATGCAGACAGTTTTTTCAGAATTTCATGGTGACTCTCTGACCTTTCCTCCTCAAAGCCTACAGTTACATTGAAGGACTATATGGATTAGACAGCTTCTTAGAACAGACAATAATGGATTCTTCAGCCTGGAGGGTCATTTGGTATATGCACCGTGAAGCCTGCTATGCTTCTCCATGTTTTCCAGAAAAAGGTTTAAGGGCTAAGTCAGAGGAGACCCTTTTCCTTCACCCCCAAGATGGGTACTCTGAGATTCCCAGGGGATTCACTGTTGGAGGAGTGACCACTAAGATCCAAAAAGCAGAAAATCAGGGATGTCACTGAAGAGAGCAGAAAGTGTTCCCAGGATTGGGGTGGATTTGAAATGAACTAGAAGCAGGGCTAAGATTTGGAGAATATACCCATGTCCTCTGTCTCAGCCTTTTCAGAGAGGAGACTTGGCTGAAGTCACCTGGGACGTCAGGGAGCTGACTAGGCAAATGATGTCATCCCTGTCAATGAGTATTCCAGTAATCCTGCAATCATTGGTTTGTGTGAGTTCCCAGCTTATGCTTCTTTCAAATTCTCCTTCAGGGGACAGCAGGGTGACCTTGGGGAAGGAAGAGAGGGGAAGTTGATTTGCATGAAGCACCTTCTCTTCTTAATGGGTCAGAGAGGCATGAAAATGCCCAGGGACAGCATACTCTAGCCCAGGAGTCTGAGGAGCCTGCATCCTGTGACTTCCCCACCATGGCCTGTATGGTGCTTCTTCTTGGGCTCCTCACTTATGGCTCAGGTCAGGGGAAGGTACTCTTCATCCTTGAAGGGCACTTAAAATCAGGTTCTTGGGGTGACCCTTGTCTCCAGTAATAAAACTTGTTTCTCCTTTTGGTTTTAGGAGCAGATTCTCAGAATGTGGTGACCCCGGAGCCATCACTAACGATTTTTCCAGGAGGGACAGTCACACTTACCTGTGCCCTTAGTTCTGGTTCAGTCTCGACAGGTCACTACCCAA
This sequence comes from Lutra lutra, assembly GCF_902655055.1. NCBI lineage: Eukaryota > Metazoa > Chordata > Mammalia > Carnivora > Mustelidae > Lutra > Lutra lutra. Next base: position 69,954,729 of record NC_062289.1, on the reverse strand, counting down.
GCTGGTACCAGCAGACCCCAGGCCAGCCTCCTCACATGATTATCTACCACACAGAAAGCCACCCCTCAGGGGTCCCTGACCTCTTCTCTAGATCCATCTCTGGTGACAAAGCCAGCCTCACCATCACAGGGGCCCTGCCTGAGGATGAGGCTGACTATTACTGTGTGCTGTATTTTGATGGTTATACTTACACAGTGATTTAAACCAATGGGGGAAGTGCAACAAGAACCTCCTCGTGGGTCAGAACTGCTCAGTCTTAGAGGCAATAGAGAAAGTGCGGGGGGGGGGTAGCCAACAACACCATGGGAAGGGAGGCTCCCTGGCCCCATTCTCCTCTCCAGTGGTTCCTGGTCATATGCCCCATTCTCAACTTTACCAGGGTGTGTCCCATCTCTCCAGTGTGATCCCAAAAGTCCAGGCTTCATCCTTTCTACTCTGTTTATAGTTATGGGGAGGGGGTTCACGTCCAAAATATATCCACAAACAGGGAGATTCAGTGAGCTCACTGCTCCTTGTGAGATACTTCTTATTCAAATGACATTAATTATTATGTTCTGATTCAGTAATTTGATGATGGAGACCAAAGAATATGGAACATGTCTTCATCTGGATAGAAAATGAGGTGGATCCATAGCCCATGTGCTGTTCTTTTCCCCATGGCAGATGCTTCTAATCAGTGCGCTGTGAAGATGATGAAGGAGAAGAAACATTTGGAACAGTTCATTGTGAATGCTATCTGAGAGAGTTCATTCTCTTCTGATACCAATGCTCCACAATTTTTATTTCTTCTAATTTGCGTCTTCACTTAATTAACTATGGCAGTGTTCACTTTATTAATAGTGTTATTTAAAAACTCCTTGAAAAGTTAATGACAAATATGTGACATATTCGTAAAATTGCCTTTATTTTTTTTCTAATTTGGAAAGCATGTGCTCCTTGAGAAATTAAAAAATCCATCTATATGAGGAAGTCGGGTCACAGCAAGGGCATATAGCCCATTGATATTTTGTGGACTGATAGTGAGCTGAATGTTGGTCCTGCCCCAACATCATTTCCAGCCAGAGCCAAGGTTTGGCCAGTCGAAGTAGGGGGCACAGAGTGCCTTTCCAAGTTTCTGTTCAGTGAGGGCTCCTTGTTCTATAATTCCCCAATGTCACCAGGCTGAGGAATTAGCATCTGTGTGTACTTCTGTGGACTTAGAAAATGTAGACCATCTGGCTGGGCAGAGGGTCATGCTCACTGGTCCGTGGTCCCAGATCCAAGCAGTTGCTTCCTGCCTGGTGCCCCCCTGGGAGAAACTCTGAGGCTCATCTTCAGGCTCTAATCTAAGAACCAAGGATACAATAGATTCTCCAGGAGGAAAAATTTCATGTAAGTAGTCCTCCCCTTTTGGTCACTGGAGAAGACAAAAGAGGCCTGGCCACTCAGCCCCAGCTTGGCACTCAGACACCTCTGTCCCCAAGGCCTGGACTTCTGTCATCATGCTCCCTTCTCACTGTTAATGCACAGAGAAGCCTCAGAGAACTGAGTTTGACATGTGTCATAATCAGATGACAAAAAGGGACAAGAAAATGATGTGATCCTCAGAGGGGACTGCTGGTGAAGGATCAATGAGGATGGAGTTGGAGTTGGAGGGAGATCCTGTAGCTATAGGTCTGATCCCTGGAAGGAGACATGGAAGGGAGTCTCAGGTAGGAAGAGCCTGGGGCCACAGGTCTGTGCATGTCAACAGGGATGTGGAAGGTCCTGGCACCTGAGGGGCATTTGTGGAGCCTTCTTCCCCCAGAAAAAGCCAGACTCAGTGATCCCTCAGCTGACATTTGCCTGCAACCAACAAAGGAGCAGTGGGGCTGTCAGTTACCTAGAGTCCTACCTGAAGGGTTTCCTGGGAGGGAGAACTGAGACCTTCGCTTCCAGGGCCACTGCAACTGACATTTGCTACTGTTTGCCATCCTCAGGACAAGGGCTGTGCTGTCCTGCATCTGCCTCCTCTTCCACGTGGACTCCAAATTATGTGAAGCTGAGGTGCCTCAGGGCATTAGAGGTTTTGTCCCTTGCATATCTCTACAGGCACAGAGACCAGTGCCTCTGCCACAAGCCACCTGCCTGGGAGGGAAGGGTCTGTGGGAGAGCCACCCCTCTTTACAGTCAGGTTCTTACAGGCCACAATGCAGTCCTCAGAGCCTGGAGTATCAGTCACTGCAGCCCTTCTTATCTCTGAATTATTATAAATTTTCCACACTTTCACACCATGATCACCATATAACACAGGACAACACACACATCACCTGCCTCCCACCTGCTCTCTTGCCTGATCTCACCCATGTAAGTTAGGGCATCCCCATCTCTGTGGGTATCGTCCTCCAACCACTTGACACTCTGGAACATCCTTCCCTCTCTCACAGCTTAAGGTACAGTCGGTCACCTCCTTGTGTCCTACCTGAGGACATGTGATTTTCCCTCCTTCCTCTGCTCTCATCTTCCTCCACGGGGGACCTGGGTCCCCATTTGAGTCTGGATCCATGGATTCCTCCACTAATACAGGAATTCTTCTCATCTCTGGGCTGCAGTCTGAGGACGAGGCTGACTATTACTGTGCTGTAGGTCACTGGACTGGGTGCAGCTATACCCACTCACAGTGTCTCAGACAATGAGGCAGTGAGACAAAACCCTTGGGCCCAGAGAATATGACTTATTTTCAGAGATAAAATTAAGTAGAGGCACATGTGTCCTTTTTCCAGGATCCTGGTCTTGTCTGTGATGACTCAGCTTCCCTCAGTGTCTGGGGCCCTGGGTCAGAGTGTCATAATCTCCTGGCCTAGTATCATCTCCAAATCATGTATGGAATGACCCCAAACTCCTCATCCATGGTAATTACTATTACAATTCACTCTCAGGGGACAGAGATCCATTTTTTGCCTCCAAGGCTGGAAGCCTGGGATCCATCATTATCAATGGACTCAAGGCTGTTTGTTACAACTCAGTGTGGCTCAAGGTTCTCAGTGCTAACACGGTTCTCTTGCCCATGGGACACTGAGTCACATTCCTAGTTACTTCTCTGCCAAAAGCATGAACCACACAGCACCTGGCTACTCAGCTCTGGCTGTGATTTTTCTTATTCTTTTTTTTTTTTTTTTTGACACTCTTGGCCGGTGTCCATCCAGGGACACTGTTTGGGAGTAAGGTTCTTTCTCTTCTTTCTATCCTCAGAGTCATCCAGGCCAGCCCATTTCTACACAAAGAGTCTCAAAGGAAATAGAAATTCCTTGTCTTCAGGAATTGGGACAGTTTCTTCTCAGCTTATGTACATTCAATAATTTTCTTCTGAATTGTCAATAAATGAAATTTTCTGTGGGCTCTGAGTCTCTCTTTGGGCTTCAGCATCATCCTTGCCTGGCTTGATGTGTATGTCAGCTCTGTTTGCATCTGGAAAGAAGATTACCTTAGCTATAACCAGATGACCAGTTTGTTCATTTTCTGATGTTTGCAGGAAATACTTAAAATTTTGAGTAAAAATACTCAAAAATCTTGAAAGGTAAACAAAGAAAACAAACTAAGAAAACAAAACAAAACAAAACAAAATGATAACATTCTAGAGAAACACCTGCAGGTGAATGTTTATAGAAACTGTTCATAACACAAAGCGTGAAAGCAAAAAAAATCTGCACACTGATTTTTATACCAGCTTTTATATAATGACTAAGACTTGAGGTAACAAAAATGTCCTCTAATATATTGTATATTCATTCACTGGGGTTTTTTTTTTAAAGATTTTATTTATTTATTTGACACAGAGAGATCACAAGTAGGCAGAGAGGCAGGCAGAGAGAGAGGAAGGGAAGCAAAGCAGGCTCCCTGCTGAGCAAAGAGCCCGATGCGGGACTCAATCCCAGGACCCCGAGATCATGACCTGAGCCGAAGGCAGCGGCTTAACCCACTGAGCCACCCAGGCGCCCCCATTCACTGGGATCTTAATCAAAATTTAAAATAAAGTAACTCTTGAGTCAAAAAATATACATGAATTTTAAATACATATTTCTCAAGGAAGAAGAACATATAAAAGGTTCATTCTTATTGTTGTTATTGTATTACAGTTTAGTAGAGCAGGAATCTAGAAGTGTTAGAAAGTTAAAAATGTTAGGAGGAAGAAAGAGGAAGCATTTAGAGGAATGTTAGAAAGTTGTAAGTTAGAGGAAAAGTTAGAGGAAGGAGGATGAAGAGGGTGAATGTGTGAAGCACAGTAATTGCATTTACGGTGGTGTCACTCTTGTACATGACACTGTGATGATGGTCACATTACACTGCTACATAATCACAGCTCACTAAAATCTAGGGCAGAGTAACAGTACCTTAGTGCATGCATACAAAGTCATTTAGGAGATGGGGTGTCCATGATGGATTGCACAGTGTGACATTATACCATCTGCTGCTACAAATTTGTGAACTAATCTCACTGAAGGGGTGGCACAGAAAGGTCCTGACTTGAGGGACTTTGCAAAGGAGGGGAATCTGTAGGTCCAAAGAGAAAACTGATTGTATGTGAGCCCCTTACTCCAAATGAGGCAGTTGTGTCCCATGGCATAAGTGATCAATAATTATGATGTTTCTGGTTTGTGTCTGCAATTGAGCAGTGAGATCAATGGTCAGAGATGGTGAAAGCCAGTGTTCTCCCTTCAGGAAGGGAAGGTCAAATTTTATGTGGGTCTCACCTTCTTCATAGCCAATGATATGGTCAGGTTCATGCTTGTGGTTTTATATATGGTTGTAAGTCACACTTCAGCTGCAACCATCAAGAAATTTTGAACAATAAAGATTTATTATTTGCAAGACCTGGATTACACAGCAGACCTTGGGCCACATAGAAACGTCATAGGCAGTGGAAAAGCCAGCCTGAACCCTCCCACCAGGAATGTGGAAAGAGACTCAGCTGACAGAATAAGGAGCTGGGGATGTGAGACACAGAGAGAGACAGAGAGACCAACTTTCTTGGGTCCCACACTGAGTGTTCATGGGGGAAGGTGTGCTAGTGTACCTGGTGTACCACCCACAGCAGTGACTCTGACCAAGTCTGGTTCAGGGGTGACTTCCATTGTTATTTCTTCTGTCAGTATCTGTCAGTACAGGATTTTCCTCAGACCACTCATCTGACAGTATCACATGTTTGGGTTCAGTTAAAATTTAGACAAATCCATTGCTAGTGTAGTCTCACTCTGTTAATGTTGCACTGGATAAATTTCATACTCAGAGATAAATGGCTCTTAATGAAGAATTTAAATGAGGATGAAAAGTTGATTCAGGCTATGCCCTCAGGAGAGTGCAGAATGACTCAGAGATGCTTCTAATATGAGTGTTTTAATTTGAGGTTGGGATTCAGGCCCCACTTGCAGGTTGGAATTGTGTTTTCTACTCTAGAATCAACCAACAAGTACGAAAATTAGAAGTATTACTATTTACAATAACATTAATAACACGAAACATATAAGAATAAATCTGAGAGAATTTGAAAATTTTATGGACTAAAAACTAAATAAAATATTCCTAAGAAACATTAAAGGTATAAGTAAACTACAAATACATCTTTCTCGTGGGTCAAATATTCAATGTGGTGGAGATAACAATTCTCCCAGAACTGACTGATACCTTTGTTGCAAAAACTTCTAGTATATGCACTTGCAATGGTGGGGAAGTTCAGAAAAAAGAAAAAAGAAGAAGAAGAAGAAGAAGAAGAAGAAGAAGAAGAAGAAGAAGAAGAAGAAGAAGAAGGAGGAGGAGGAGGAGGAGGAGGAGGAGGAGGAGGAGGAGGAGGAGGAGGAGGAGGAGGAGGAGGAGGAGGAGGAGGAGGAAGGGGAGGGGAGGGGGAGGGGAAGGGGGAGGAGAAGGGAGAAGAAGAAGAGAATGAGGAGGAGGAGGAGGAGGAAGAAGGAGGAGAAGGAGGAGAAGGAGGAGAAGGAGAAGGAACACTAAAAAATCTGTGACTGGATTTTAGCCCTGGGATAATCCTGCACTCTGTCCACAGGGCCTGACTGTGACTGAGGAGGAGGAAGCTTAGGAAATGTTTTGATGTCAGAGGAAGTGAATCTGGGTATGGCATGGGCATACTGCTTTTGCCTACAACATAGATGGGTAGTGGACCTGCTGTCTTGAGGGCTGATTCAAAGAGTGGGTGCAGAAGGCCTGGGAGTGGGGGCACATGGGCACGGAGTCTGTGCAGAAACCCACAATGTGTGTCTGTGCTGATAGTTCTGTTCATCACCTCAACTTGGTAAAGGACCCTGTGACTTGTGACCTGTTGGAGAATTGTAACCAAAAGGACACTTTACAGGGATGCCTGGGTGTCTCAGTGGGTTAAAGCCTCTGCCATCGGCTCAGGTCATGATCATGCCTACCTCTGCCTACTTGTGATCTCTGTCTGTCAAATAAATAAATAAAATATTTTTTAAAAGGCACTTTACTGAAGAAGGCATGATCTGATTCAGAAGCTCTGATTTTACTTCCAAATGTTCCAAATGGAACCTGCACCCATAGTTCCTGAGAAGACTGTCTGAAGAAACTAATCATAGAATAGATCACCTCCCACAAATGCTCTGGACTATGTTATAAAAGCATGTGGGTGTATCCCTACAACATATGGGATGTCGTTTGCCTGGACTTGTGGGTGTGTATGTAGTGAGAAGTATGCTTATGGGGGAAATTCTGTGTTTCCTGACATAGGCTTCCTCAAGACTCAGATTCTTACAGCTTCTGTTGGACTCAGGATTCAGATTCCCCTGCTCCCCAACACTTATCGTAGATTATTCCAGAGAAAAGGACCCAGGAAGGGACCAGAAATTTGGAGGTTATGATATAGATATGGAACTGAGAAATAGACTGAGACAACTGTGCCTTAGTTGTGGGACCTAAGGAACAAGACTATGGATTGTCTACACCACCTTCTGGATTCGCCTCCTCCTCACTGTCCCTAACACAACACAGGTAAGGGATCCTGATGCTCATGCTCATGGAGGCATCCCTCCCCAGCTGTGCTTCACTCCCTCCACTGTGTGGACCCTGCCCTGGGCTCACAGCACCTCTTCCTGCTGACCTGGCCTTCCTCAGGGACTGGGATCCCAGCACAGAAAGTCATTATCTACTGCCCTGGAAGAAGCAACCACAATGTGGCTGAAAGGTATAATTTTGACTCATCATCACTTGAGATATGTCCTCAAAACTCTGGACCCATAGCAACAAATATATACTCTTGGGATATTGGTTCTCTTTATTGTCTCCATGTCACTCTTGATTGCATCTTAAGGATGAAGCTGAACACCATGAACCAGCACAATGAAAATTTCCTAGTACCATTCTTGTGCATCAGGCATGGGGAGAAATGAAATTCATGCTTCATGAGCACAGCAGCCAATTTCATCTCTATATGCAGACAATGTTAGGTTGATTCTTCTTTTTTTGTCAGTGTTTCCTCATCTGATCAAGAGAGGAAATGAAAAATTAGTTTATATCTGGGCTTCTATGAGTCCCACCCCCTCCATACATACAATGAGTGCAGGTACAGCTGGAGATTACTCTGTTTATACTCAGGTTTAAGCCATCTCATACTCAGTATTTCAAAGCTTTTTGCAACCTTGTTGGCAGTCCCACATTTTATTCTCTGAATTCTCAAGTGATATAGGCTTTGGATAAAGTGAGCAGAGTCCCCAAATATCCCCTCACCATATAGATTTTTTTAAAGATAGATTATTTATTTGATTGTTTGTTTGTTTAGAGGAAGCAAGAATGTGAGGTGAGGGACAGATGAAGAGAGAGAATAACCAAGCAGACTCTCATGACCCTGAGATTATCATCTGAGCTAAAATCAAATGCCGGGCACTCAACTAACTGGACCACCCAACACCACTCTCATATTTTATATTGTTTTCGTTCTGGTTTCCAGGCTCTGCAGACACATCTGTCCATAATACCGGGGTCTGAGCTCCAGAAATTTATAATTTACAGCAGAAGCAGCAGCAGTACATGGATGAATATTATGGCCTGGCAAGAAAAGCATCCAGTTTGACACCCTAGAAGCATGTAAGAAATGTGACCTGGACCTGGGAGTTTTTGTTTCATTTCCTCCCAATTAGAATCTCAAGCTTCAGGTCTATCAAGGAATGGAAAAATAAGTTCCTTTATTTCCTGTCCTAAAACGAAGCTGACCTCTGAAAGCAGGCATGGGACAATGTGGCCACAATGTTCCAGATCTGTGAGTAATCAAGATGCAATCTCCCTCCATTCCCTGTGTGTCCTTCACTCCCCGGACATGTGCTGCATCTAAGTACACATCGTCTACAAACTGTCCTCATTCTCCCAAGTCTATTCCTTGCCAACAACACTTTGTGATACTGTCTCATACTGACAGAAATTTCTTGATGCCAGGGTGGGTATAGGAGTCACTTAAGGATTTGACAAGAAGACACAGGATCTGATAAAGTTAATGAAGAAAACTCCAGATGCTTCACTGAACATGAATGAGGCAGAGGGTGGAGGAGATCCATGGGAAAGGCTGCAGCTGTTGGAGGAGATTGGGCTGACTCAGCTAGTTTGGGGAGGAAGGAGATACTGAAGAATGGAGTGTGATTTTAAGGCTGCCTTTAGGAACTGGATGGGATGTGTGTGAGCCCTTTGGGAGAAGCTTTGTGGGCAAGGGTGTAGGGATGAGTCCCCAAGCTCACCCCTATGTGCAAAGTATCAGCAGCCTTCTGCTTACTCAGTGTTATCACGGGGCATTCCTCTGCAGATAACAAGGAGGGGGTTGGGCGGTTAGGGGCTTCTTGGTAGGCTCTTTTAGATAGTTATCCAAGATTTCCTTTCTCATGACCCTCTTTTCCCCATGCTGATTTCCACATAGGGATAAAATATACCAGCATTCCCACATAACACATCTTCTCAACAAGGTCTCCAGAATGAGAGAACTGCCTTCCTGGACCCACTAAATAGGAATCCCAGCCTTCTGGAGGACTCAGGCAGAAAATCCACACCATCTTCTTTGATATCACCACGGTGATATCAGAATGGGAATTGTCTGATTTCTTGGTTGAAACTCAAAGATCATCCCTGGAGTTGGAGCTGGGATCAATCATGTGTTGACATGCCTTGGAGATGTGGGCCCAGATAAGAAAGGGAAATGTTAGAATGTTTACTCAAGGTTCCTCATCATAGACATCACTCAGCACTCCACCAATGATGCCGTCCACCCTCACCACTAGTTCCTGTTAGTATTGTGCACTGAGAACTAGCCAGGGGACAGGGACCATGGGTTGCTTTCTCATAAAGTTGTATTTCCTACCCCCAGACATTTCTAATGTCTTATAAAACATAAGACATCTCATGACCACCTGTGGTTTTCTCTTATATGTGTCCCCCTATCAGATGAGGACCAGTCTCAGAGGTCTAGCACAGATCACTCTTGACACATACTCCATGAAGGGTCCCCTTCTTCTGCCATCCCAGTAAGTGATCTTCCAGGTCACCTCAGAGTCATTGATGAGAGTCTACACCTCACAGGGCTCTGGTCACAGGCAGTACTCTCACACTCACCTTCTTCTATGTCCTGGGAGTAGGAATCAGAGTTAGCCTGACTCAAAGAGCCATATATCTGAGTCTCATACAAATAGACAATGTACAAGTGTGAATATTTGATTGAACTCCTATATTAATGAGGATACCAATAAAATGGTGATGCTTAAAAAGCAGGTAAAAAATCAAAGTATGTGCAGTTCACCAAGGAAATAGGTTTTGAAGAAATATTTTGTTATGTTGGAAATACACTGCTAATTTTAACAAGTGAGAAATCACATAAAAGGAAAAAAATGCTTGTCCTCCATGAATAGAGGCATGTCTTCATGGGGGCAAGTCAGTGCTCTTCACTTAATTCTGACCTAAAAGGAATCTGTGTAGAGACACCACCTCAACTCTGACCCATAAACAACCAAGAGAACCATAGACAAACTCATTCTGAAGCGTCTGAGTAGAGCATGTAGACTTCCCTGAGGTGATATGATGTGATACCAGGAACACCTGGACAGGTCTTAACGCAGGGGGTAGTGGGCAGAGGGGTGGGGAGGCAGGAGCTGTGTTTGATGGACTCGGGGCCCCTGTCATACAATGGTGTGCTGGAGGCTGGGCACTAGGGGGCGCACATGGCCCATTTCTGAGGGGTCACAGTGATCAGCACTGGGACCTGCCATCTGGAACTGCCTGTGACAAGTTTCATATCTGTGACCATCCAGCTCCCTGGCCCCACATCTTCAGGCAGAGGAATGTGACCCAAGGTCACTGAGGAGTCAGAAAGTTGAGGATCTCATTTGCATGGATAGGCCCTCCCTCTCCCATAGAATGAAGATGGGTAGATTATAGGAGGCTCTGTTCAGCTGTGGGGACACAGAAGGCAGGATCTGCGATGACTTCCACCATTGTCTGGTGCCCTCTCCTACTGAACCTCCTTGCTCACTGCACAGGTGACTGGATGTGGGGAAAGGGGAAGGGGTCCTGGGAAGACATATGTTGTTCTATTTCCTCCTCTTGTCTCTATACTCCAGCATCATTCCCTCCGTATCTCTCCCCCTTGCAGGGTCCTGGGCCCAGTCTTTGCTAATTCAGCCACCTTCTGTGTCTGGGTCCCTGGGCCAGACAGTCACCATCTCCTGCACTGGAAGCAGCTCCAACATTGGGAATTGTGCTCCTAACTGGTACCAAAAGCTCCCAGGCACATCCCCCAAAACCGTCATCTATTGTGATGATAGCAGACCTTCTGAGATCCCCAAATGATTCTCTGGCTCCAGGTCTGGCAGCTTGGGCACCCTGACCATCACTGGTCTCCAGGCTGGGGATAAGGCTATTACTGCTCAGCATGGGACAATAATCTCAGTGCTCACACAGTGCTCCAGACCTGTAGGGAAGTGAGAAAAAAGCCTGCCCTCCTCACAGTGATGGGGTTTCCATGTGAAGACCCAATCTTCTGCCTTGACCACTGCTTCCCTTTTTGTTTGACATAAAACTGGTGTCTAAAACCTGCCCCAGTTAACTTTCTTTAGTATGTATTCTGGTCTTCTCAATTCTGTTGCTGAAGCCTGCCCTTGTAGATGCACATCGTATGTTTTATGCAAAACTGAACCTAAATTTCTGGATGCTGGCTAGGTTGCTCCAGGAACAGACTCCCTGAAGATTGTGCTAATGATTGAGGGCTGTCATGGTGTAATAACACAGCCTAGATGGATAAATCAATATATTATTATTTTCTCACAGTTCTGGAGGCTGATTGTCCAAGTTCAACGTGTTATCAGTTTTGATTTTTTTTTTTTTTTGAGGTCTTCTCTTTGGTTTGCATATGGTCAAGTGTTTTTGGGTTCTCACATAATCTTTCCTCTGCATCCTCAAATCTAGAGTCTCTACCTCTTTTTATAAAGACACCAGCCCTATTTATTAGGACAGCAACCTTATGACCTCATTTACCCATAATTACATCCTTCAATGCCTTGTCTCCAAATATGACAGTATGAGTTAGGGTTTCCATATCAGATTTTGAGAGGACACAGTTCAGTTTATGTCAAGGGGTGAGGCCAGACACCAGACCCACAGAGTCCCCTGTGCCTGCCTCAGGATACCAAATGTCCAGATCCCTCACTACATTCCAGACTTAGGTCTAGGAGCTCAGCTTACCGTGCAGGAAATACAGGGTGGGTCCCTATGCTCAGAAAGCTGACATTACCTAGGGAAAGAGAAAGGACACACAAGGAAAATATATTGTGTCTCAAACTGACTTCCCAAATGGGGATGAAATGTCTCTGCAGTCCCAGGTAATAACCACAGAACAAAGCTTCTGGATGAGAGGAACTGGACCTCCCTGGCCCACAGATCAAGAACCCTAGCTTTCAGGATGACTGGACCAGATCACTCCACCGTCTTCCCTGACAACATGGTGACCAGGGAGGGGATTGTCTGATTGGTTTAGGTAATACAGGACATGTTTTGTTGACTAACCATGTAGCTGAGAGATTTGGGGTCCAAATAGGAGAGGAAAATGATGGAAGTTTCACCAAATAGCTCCTGACCATCTGCATTCTCTTCCCTTCAGCTTTCTTCTTCTTTTTTTTTTCAGACAAATTAGATTTTATTTATTTATTTATATTATATTTTGTTCACCCTTTTTGAAATTCGGGTTGGGATATAGACTATGGACTGTGGTATCTGGGGTACAGGACACAGGCCTGGCTGTTCCCATCCCATAAAACTATGCATTGTCCCCCTGAGCAGTCTGTTGTCCCTGCACCCATTCAATTCCAGGGCAAGATATCCTCACTTCCAAGCACAATGTGCTGATCTGAAATTAAGGCGGACTCATGAGAGGCAGAAAGCAGAAAAAATGTTGCTCATAGGATGGCCTCCTATTCCAAGAGGTAGGAATAAGGTAAAGGATTTCCCAGAAACTTCAGTGTGGCCACATCCAAACACACCACACCTGGCTCCTCTCCTCCACCAGTCCCTCTGTCCAGTGAGGACCAGACTCAGATACAAGTACAGGAACCGCTTCCTTTGTCCACACACTTCGTACAGGCCTCCACCTGCTCCCAGGCTCCCTTGGTCACCTCTGTGTCCTTGCTGAGTGTCCCAACCTCATAGAGTCCTGGTCACAGGGATTGAAATCACAGTCTGTCTGACACTGATTCCACCATGACTTTGCCCCTCTGGGACACAAAGCCAACTATTAAGAGTTACAATTGAACTCTCCTGGTTTTTCCCCACCTTGAGCTCTTCTTGTCGGTGTCTTTCCAAAATGCTCCCTTTGTATTAATGCTATGTTATATCTTCAGGTCTTGTGTCATTTCTTTTTTTCCAAGTTCTAGTCTCTTCCTTATATTTTCAAACCCTCTCCACCAATCAGATCATGATCCCAAACAATCATCTCCTATCCATTGCCACACTAAAAGCACATGTGGAGTGGATTTCAGGAAAATGTTTACTTCCTAGGAATCATTCCAGGACCTAAGAAAAGTCATTCTGAGGTTAAATATTTCAGACTCAGACACAACACTGTGACTAGACTGGGTAGATTGGATAGAAGAATCCCTGCGACATTTCAGTCAATATCCTCCAAATGTGACTGATTGTAATTTTCAAAATATTACACTCATGACTCTCTTATAAATAGAGTATCAACACAGGTCACAAAATTTGACTCCTATCTTACTGATGCAGCCAGAAAAGTGGCAATGGATTTTAAATAACATTTTTAAAATAGAGTAATCAGATTCCACCAAGATATGTCAAAAAAAGGTGGGCAATTTCTGTGTTGAAGATGAGCTCTTTCATGTTTTAAAGGGTAGCAAATTATGAGCTTTGCATTTGATGGAAGGACCACTGGGTGTTGAATGTAAGTGATGAATCATGAAACCCTGCCTCTGAAACTAATAAAAAGTAAAATAAATAAAAATAATAAAAATTTGTAAATAAATTAAGAAATAAAATTTGAAAAAAAATAACTTTAGATTTATCTCCTCCTGTGAGAAAAATCATTAGCATGATTTCATGCGAAATGCTAAAGGAGGCCATCTAGACGTTAGAATGCCCCATATTAGACTTCCCATCTGATCTCCTCCAAAGGGAAACAATTTTCGCTCCATCCACATGCCCCTCAGCCTTTCCTGCTCCCCCTTTGCCACATAGCTCTGGCCTGTCTTCCTTTCCAGGAGCCTCCACACATCATGCTGAACCAGTGAGCAAGCCCATTGACCCGGCCAAACAAAGCCTACCTTGCTGGGATCCTCAGGCCCTTCTCTGCCTGAGTCTCATGGTTCTGAATGCTTATGCCCTTGTTGCAAGGTTCCTCTTCCCCTGGGTCATGTTATTTTTTTTTTTAAGTAATTTGTTTTAAAGTGTCCCTCTGCTTAAATTTTCTTAGTGCTTCCTACTGCCTTCCAGAGTTAGGGATCCACTTGGAACTCTTCTCCTCCTCCTCCTCCTCCTCCTCATTCTTCTCCTTCTTCTTCTCCTCCTCCTCCTCCTCCTCCTCCTCCTCCTCCTCCTCCTCCTCCTCCTCCTCCTCCTCCTTCTTCTTCTTCTTCTTCTTCTTTCTTCTTTTTAGATTTTATTTATTTATTTGACAGAGATCACAAGTAGGCAGAGAAGCAGGCAGAGAGAGAGAGGAGGAAGCAGGCTCCCTGCTGAGCAGAGAGCTCCATGTGGGGCTTGATCCAGGGACCTTGGGATCATGACCTGAGACTAAGGCAGAGGTCATCTCTGTCTCCCTCTGTTTATACCCACCAAGTGGACTCTTCATCTAAACCCAAGGGACCTTTGAGTCATGTCCTTGCCTCCTCTTCTGTCCTGTTGTCTCAGGTTCCCTTTTCCTGGGATCCCATCAGGCTCCATACCCTGATCCATGGGTGCAGCAGTACAGTCTCTGGTCTCTCTGAACCCAGTGGTGAAGGTGAGGTAGGGAGGTCCCTATTTGCCTCCCCTACTCTTGCTGCTTCTTCAGTGGAAGGTCCATGAGGCAGGGGGTGAAGCTGTCAGGCTCAGACTGGCTTCCACTGACAACCACTGCAGCCAAAACCAGGCAGGGGCCCAATCAATAGTTACCATTGCAGACATTTCCCTCAACACTCAGGCCACATGACTCTGGGCCTGGATGGGGACCTGAAGAGGGGAGAGTCAGCTGTGTACATGCTCCTTTCTCTGCCCCCACCCTGAGAGGAAACAATCAGCTCCACTCTCAGGTCTTTGGAGCTCTGATTTGTTTGCCCAGGGACCAAAAGGGGGCACTGTTGGCCTGTTCTGTGGTCCTTACACAGCTGCTCAGTGAGGACCATTCAACCAAAGGAAACTGTGCTTGGAGGCTGGGCCTGTGCTCCCTGATGGGGACTGTCTGGCCTTGCTGAGTCCACTGAGTAGGGACCTGTGTGTGATCTCAGCCCTCTCCCCAAGGCTGAAGCCAACTGCTATCACTCTTAGTGTGTGGTGTGAGCTGAGCTCCAGTACCAGGGCTCAAGGAAGGGCTGGGCAGTCATTGGATGGACACCATGTGCATGGACAGCCCCTCCTATGACAGAGGATGGAGGAGGAAAGGAGATTGGGGATAGCCCATCCCACTGTGGGGACTGGAACCTGTGACACCATGGCCTGGATTTTTAGCCCTTTGCCCTACTCTGTCACTGCACAAGTATGGATTGGCCTCAGAGATACAGACCAACTTATGAGCCTATGTCAGCCACTCTGGCTTAGAAGTTTGGATAAATTTGACAGATGCTGGCGAGGATGCGGAGAAAGGGGAACCCTCCTACACTGTTGGTGGGAATGCAAGCTGGTGCAACCACTCTGGAAAACAGCATGGAGGTTCCTCAAAATGTTGAAAATAGAACTACCCTATGACCCAGCAATTGCACTGCTGGGTATTTACCCTAAAGATACAAACGTAGTGATCCGAAGAGGCATGTGCACCCGAATGTTTATAGCAGCAATGTCTACAATAGCCAAACTATGGAAAGAACCTAGAGTCCATCTACAGACGAATGGATAAAGAAGATGTGGTATATATACACAATGGAATACTATGCAGCCATCAAAAGAAATGAAATCTTGCCATTTGCGACGACGTGGATGGAACTAGAGGGTATCATGCTTAGCGAAATAAGTCAATCAGAGAAAGATAACTATCATATGATCTCCCTGATATGAGGGAGAGGAGATGCAACATGGGGGGTTGAGGGGGTAGGAGAAGAGTAAATGAAACAAGATGGGATTGGGAGGGAGACAAACCATAAGTGACTCTTAATCTCACAAAACAAACTGAGGGTTGATGGGGGAAGGGGGTTGGGAGGGGGGGGTGGGGTTATGGATATTGGGGAGGGTATATGCTATGGTGAGTGCTGTGAAGTGTGTAAACCTGGTGATTCGCAGACCTGTACCCCTGGGGATAAAAATATATGTTTATAAAAATAAAATAAAATAAAATTACACACACACACACACACACACACACACACACAAAAGAAGTTTGGATAAATTTAATCTGGTCCCTGATGAATCACCCTTAAATGTGTTTGCAGGTTCCTTGTCCCAGTCTATGCTGACTCAGCCGCCCTCTCTCTCTCTCTGCATCCCAGGGATCACCAGTCAGATTCACCTGCACCATGAACAGTGTGGAGACTTCTGCCTTATCCTGGTTCCAGCAGCAGCCAGGAAGCCCTCCCGAGCGTCTGCTGAGGTAATACTCAGGCTCAGCATTTCTCTGGGATCCTTAGCCACATCTTTGGCTCCAAAGATGCCTTGGTCAATGCAGGGCTTCTGCTCACCTCTGGGCTGCAGCCTGGGGATGAGGCTGATGATTACTTTGCTACAATTCCTGACAGTGGGAGCAGCTTTCATTACTTACAGTGTCTCACATAATGAGGAAGTTGGTCAAAAACCTCCGGACCCAATAATCTTGTTTTTGATACTCTTTTCAGTAAAGAAACTTACCTGAAGAGACATAGCAGGGTCTTCTCTTCTGCACAATGATCTATCATTCAACAGGGAAAGATCGTGTCATATAATGCATGTAGAGTGGACAAATGGGGAGATCCCAGGAAGACACAGACAGTTGATGTATCAGACCTTAACTACACATCATCACTCAATTTGGAGAAGATGAACAGGAATAAGTACTGTGTCTACAACTGAACATTTACAATACAGAAACATTCATCCACAGTTTCACTATCTTTTTTTTTAAAGATTTTATTTATTTATTTGACAGAGAGAAATCACAAGTAAGCAGAGAGGCAGGCAGAGAGAGAGGAGGAAGCAGGCTCCCTGCTGAGCAGAAAGCCCGATGTGGGGCTCGAACCCAGGACCTGGGATCATGACCTGAGCTGAAGGCAGCGGCTTAACCCACTGAGCCACCCAGGCGCCCCCAGTTTCACTATCTTATTCCATAAAGTGTGACCTAGTGTCACTGCTGATGTATCCACAGCTGATACACTGATGATAACCATGGTCACAGACACACTCTTCTCCCTCTGAACCAGCTACACGTGAACTTGGACCAGATCCTACAGACTCTCCCTGACAAACCCCCACATTGCCTCCTGCTCTTCTCCTCTCTGCTCCCGCATCCCTCAGGCTTCAGTCTCTCCCTCTGGTTCTTCAGTCTGAACTAAATCTCCATGTCAGGATTTCAGGGAAAACTGGAAATGATTGTGCTATAGAGTCCATTCTCCAGGGTCCATATCTAGGGAGAAGAATAACCAGAAAATCGTTCTGCATGGAACCCTTCATATTTTTCATCTTCTCTCTGTCACTCAAGAGGACCTGGACTTCTAATCCAGAAAATTGTTAAAGGGTCTGCTCTCAAATTAGTCCTCACTGCCTAAATAAATCCTTCCCTGTGGAGAACATAGGGTCCCAGCCTCAGTGTTTGTCCCCTGGAGCTCAAGGCACATGGGGATATGGGACACAATCCCCTGTTTTCTCAAGGCTGGGCTGTCACTCACTCAGTCATCCCCCTGACATCTTGAAAGAGGCTGGATTTCTGCTGAGAGAATCCTCCATTCTGACAACGGGCCACAGGACTGTGATACCAGGGACATAATGCCACTTAGCTTTAGCTCTCCTCCACTCAGATATGGGAATTTGGACAGAAACTTCCAGTCTAGTTGATCGTGGGTAATAGAACTTCATTTGTCATGGGTGGCTGAGTGAGCAATTGTTTTGTCCTGAACATGCTGAACTCAAGGCACAGGGACTACAGTTATGTCTGGTCAACATATCACACAAGGATGTGTCTGAGTCTGGACACCAAGGGGTGTTTGTGTCCCATTTATCAGGGCTCAGAGGTGATCAGATGTGGGACCTGCCATCTGGTCCTGACTGTGTCTGGGCTCACAGCTGGAACATCCCCACCCCTTTCCCCACACAGACCTTCCTCTGCCCACACCCACGACATCCTCAGGCAGATGGACTTGATCTAGGACCAGTGAGGTTTCAGAGAGCTGGGAGTCTTATTTACATAGATGGGCCCACCCACTCTCACAAGATGAAGAGGGAGAGAGAACTGAAGAGGCTCAGCTGTGGGGCCACAGAAGGCAGAATCGGTGATGACCTCCATCCTGGCCTGGTCCCCTCTCCTCCTCACACTCTTAGTTCACTGCACAGGTGGCTGGATGTGAGTATAGGGGAAGAGTCCCTAGGAGGACATGTGAGGTCCTGTTTCTCCCTTTGTCTGCAGACCACAACATCACCCTCTCTGTGTCTCTTCCCCTTGCAGGGTCCTGGGCCCAGTCAGTGCTGACTCAGCCACCCTCCGTGTCTGGGACCCTGGGTGGGAGGGTCACCATCTCCTGCACTGGAAGCAGCAACAATATTGGAGGTTATGGTGTAAGCTGGCAACAACAGCTCCCAGGAACAGCCCCCAGAACCATTATCTATGCTAATACCAATCGACCTTCAGGGGTTCCAGATCGATTCTCTGGCTCCAAGTCTGGCAGCACTGGTACCCTGACCATCACTGGACTCCAGGCTGAGGCCAAGGCTGAGTATTACTGTGCAACAAGGGACATTAGTCTCAGAGGTCATACAGTGTCACAGGCCTGTGGGGAAGTGAGACAAAAATATACTTATACATTTGCAAAGTGAATGTGCACCTCAGCAGCTGCCTGGTTAGTTTTCCCCTGTGATTCTCATTCTTTAATTGACACCCTGGCACAGATTGATCCTGGGGCACTGCCTGGGAATGATGGCTGCTTCTCTCCTTTCTGCCCTCACAGTCACTCAGAGGAACCCATTTGTAGACAAAGGGCCTCAAAGGAAATAGAAAGTTTTTTTCCTCATGAGTTGAACAATTTACTTCTAAGCTAGTGTACATTCATTTATCATCTTCTGATCTTTCAGTAAATGGAACTCTTTCAGGTCATGAGGCCAGCATTGTCCCTCAGCAAGGCTCCTGCTGTAGCTCTCTGTGCAGCTGGAATCATTTCTGGTTTAACTTTAACCAGATGACCAGTTCTGGTTAGTATCTGATGTTTGTATGGAATATATAAAAAATGCCAAACTCAAAATTATAAGAGCCAAAGGGGGGAAACACACACACGCAGAGACACACACACAGACACACACACACTTTCTAGGGAAAAAAGCTCACGTGAATGCTTATGGAAACTATCCATAATCTCACGTCAAGGCAGTCAAAAATCTGCACACTAATTTTTATACCAGGTTTTCATAAAATGACCAAGGCTTGAGGTAACATATATGTCCTCCAATATGACAGGATATCAGTCAAAATGAAAAGGAAATAAGCTCTCAATTCTGCAAATATGCATGAATTTTAAAGGCCCATTTCTTAGGAAAGAAGAACATTTAAAAGGCTGCGTTATGTATAATTGTGGTTGTATCACATTTTGGATGAGGCAGGAATCCAGAGGCAGTAAAGAAGCCAGGGATTGACAGGAGGTGAGGATGGAGGAGGAGGGTGCATATGTGAAGCAACAACTGTATTTGTGGTGGTTTCATTCTTGTGCAGGGCACTGTGATGGTGGCCGCACTGTGTGGCTGGGTTGTCACAGCCCAAGAAACTCTACAGCATAGCGACAGCATCTTAGTGCCTGCATAGAAACTCATTTAGGAGTCTGGGGTCCATGACAGAGGGCACAGCACGACTTCATCCTATCCTCTGCTCTACAAAGGTATGAACCTGCCTAACTGAAGGGGGAGGGGAGCAAGGTGTGGACATGGTAGTTTGAAAGGTGTTTTTCAAAAGGGGAAAAGAAACTGCACATGAGCCCCTTCTTCCCACTGACAGAGTTGTGTCCCATGGGGTTAGTGGTCAGTAATGTAATGTTTCTGAGCTGTGCCTGGAATTGAACAAATAAGTCAATAATCGCAAATGGTGGGAGCCAGTGTTCTCCCTTCAGGAACAGAAGTTCCTGTTTTGTGCAGGTTTCAGCCTCTTCATAACCAGTGCTGTGGTTGGACCCACCCTTGTGGTTCTTATTATGACTGTAAGACACCCTTCTGCTATAACACAGGAAACACTGAAAATAAAGGTTTATTATTAAAAGACCTGGAAATTATACAACACGACTGGGGCCACAGAGTTCATGGGTGGACAAAGTGAACCTGTGCCCTCCCCACCAGGAATGTGGACAGAGACCCAGGTGACAGAGGAACAACCTGGGGTGAGAGACAGAGATCAAGACACAGAGAGACAGAGAGAGACCAAAGCTCTAGGGACCCACACTGTAGTCCCTGGGTGAAAGTTCACTGATATCTTTCTCTTTCTGCTCCCAGCCCTGGGGATAGTGCTGACACCCTGCCTCACTCTAATAGTGGAGAAGCATGGAGCCATGGAGACAGTTGGAGACAGCTCTTGGGGAGGAGACACAGTGGGGGATTCTGTCAAGAGAGGCCATGAAGCTGCAGCCTAAGGAAGGGTGAGTGTACCAGTCTTCTGTGGAGACTAGGCAGGGGAACAACACACTGGAGGCAAGCGTGGGGGGCTCTGCTCTGGGCTCCTGTTCCCTCATGTCTGTCAGCGGGGACCACGGTCCCTGTCCCTGGGTCCCTGTCCCAGGCCTGTCCCTGGGTCCATCATGTGATGGCAGCTATGGAAACAGCTCCTGCCTGAGTCTGGGCCCAGGACCAGCTGCATTCACCTCAGTACCCCTAGATCTCATGTGGATCCTCAGAGTCCCCTCCCCATGACAGACAACAAGAAGAGGAAGTAGTGGTGCAGACTAGTGACCAGAATTCAGTGCTCCTCCCCCTGGGGACTGAAAGGGATGAGAGAGAGCCTGTAGCTCTGCCTCTCCGGACTGAAGTTCCCACAAATGTGCAGGTGGGGTGAGAAGTTTGGGTTCTGCTTTGTTCCCATTTCTTCATGATGCCCACTGTCCCAGGTACTTCAGCCTGACCTTGGACATTCACACTCATGCTCCTAAATGACTCCTTCTGCCCCTGGGGTGTGAAAGTCTGCAAACATCACCACCAAACTCATCTTCATTGTCTTCAGCCCTCCCAGGAACATTTATGTGGGAAAGACAAAGAGGGGTTGGTCTTATCTTATTCTTTCACCCAGCTCACTATTTCGGAGCCTGAGCAGAAGGTAGGACGTCTCTGACACACATGCTGCAGGAATGATGAAGGGACTGAATATAGGATCCAACCTGGACTGAGAAACTCTGCTTCCAGGACTTCTGTCACCCACTCTGTACATGGAAACAGTGTCCGGGTTTCTGTCCCAGGCTCCTGTTCCTCCTATGTGTCCACACCTGCCCCAGAGACTGGTCACCCCAGCTGGACACCAGCATCAGGTGGTGGTCATTGCTTACTGCCACTGAAGGTCAGGGTCCACCATTTCTGAGCTTTAAATTCTGTGTTTCTGCTTGTTTCCCAGATCTTCAACTCTTTCATGAACAGACAACCATCTTACTATGTAATTTTCCACTGCAGTAAACAGCAGCACCATCCAATGGGTCAGTCAAAGCAGAAAACCCCAGTTCACACCATACATTCCTCCTTCTCTCCCCGAGTTCCGTCTGCTCCACAATCCTGAGCATGTCCTTTGAGCCCAGCTGCCTCCATCCCTGCCTCTTGTTTCCTGCATCAGTTGTTCTTCCCAGACCACATAAGTTCTGTCCTGCACTGTTGTGACCATCCTCCCATTCCGGGTTCACATTGTCACCAGATGGATTTCCTTCTATGAAATTGCCATGTCTCATCCTGGCTTGAGTGTATTCATGGGTTGGTTTGAGTTTTCCTTCTATGACTCCACATGCAGGACATGGTACTTCTCTCTTGAGATGAACTTGGAAGGCCCTTCCTTGGAGGAGCTCTCTCAATGTCCCAGGGGGTGAGATAATCTCATCCTTTTGTAGGACTTCAGTTTTCTGGACATTCCCATCCTCCCAGGAGTGCTTATTTCTTGATGACTTACCCTCATGTTGGAAGCTTCTCAAATTGCAGACATTGTACTCATGTTCTTTCAATCACACCCAAAATAGTGTTTCACACAGTTGTTCGGGTCATTGTTGAATGGCTGTTTAACAGCTCTGGATGTCAGGGACTCCAGACACTGAAGCTGCTGCAGCTAGGAATGCAACCAGCAGGGGGCGTTGTGAATCTCCCTGGGCACTGAAAGGGGACCCTCCCAGCTGCGGGAGCCCCTGGCTTCAGGGCTGGGCAGTGGCTGAGCTCTCTCCTGTGGTCCCTGATGAGAACCACCAGCCTGGTCCCTCAGGGCCTGGTGGAGGCTCCTGTGCATGATTCTGTGGGTGTCCCCACAGTTGCTCCCTCCATCCTCTCCTGGATCCCACTCACAGCAGGCCCTTCCCTGAGACTTCTTGTCCTCAGGTCCTATCTCTGCTACTGAATCACTAATCAAGTGGAGTCTGAGAGGGTCTGGAAAGGGATGCAAATTTGCGTAAAAAACATTTTCATTTCCCTCGGAAGAGTAGGGAGGATAAGACAAGCCTGTGACAGGCCAGCTCCACTGTGGGTTCTAGGGGCTGTGTCACCATGACTAGGACTCCTTTCCTCCTCTTGATCTTCTCTCTCTGCTCAGGTAGGGACATCATCTGACTTCTCAGGGAGACTCCCAGATACTATTAATGCCTATGCGTCAGAAACTTCCAGCATAAATGCACCATCACCAATGAGTGACTGCCTTTGCAGTCTCTCTGTCCCAGCCTGTGCTGATCCAGCCACCCTCCTTCTCGGCATCTCTAGGAACAAAGGTCAGACTCATCAGCACCCTGAACAGGGGCATCAGTGTTGGCAGCTATATGATGTACTGGTACCAGCAGTAGTCAGAGAGCCCTCCCAGGTTTTCCCTGTACTAATACTCAGTCTCAGACAAGCAGTGGGGACATGAGCAGAGAGAGAAGATCAAGAGGAGAGGAACCAACAAGGGAGAAGACTGATGTTCCCCTCTCTTCCACTTGGAAGGGTCCTAGCCTGCTCTGGCAGGACTGGGAGCAATGATCTTTCTAAGTGTGTGACTTTCCTCCACTGTGAGCCTTTAACCCCCTGGAGAAACTGGATGCTGGTCTCCCTCAGTACCTGAGGAAGCCAAGTCACCACCTCCTTCTTCCTGTGACTAGAACCATCACCAGCCCAGAGTGATGCAGGGATTAGACATGGGGGCTGGCAGAAGCATAGCTGCATCAACAGATATTCCTAAGAACAAAGGAGAAGAATGACTGAAACTTGGTGTTCCCAGTCCCAGAGTAGGCCTCAGGAAGCTGTGGCATTATGTTTCCTGCATGTCTCCATGTTCCTTTGCAACATACAGTCTGCATGAGATCACTCTGTTACCCAAATGCAGCTCATTGAAGAGTACCTTCCCTCAGCTGCAGGCGGTGGTGTCATCTGAGTCCTACCTGATGTGGGATTCCAGAAGAGTCACCTGCTCCCTCCTTGGTGTCTGGAGCAGCAGGAACACCCAACTCAGCACAATTGAGATCCCTGCCCAGCTGACAAAATATCAGGGAGTACAGTGGGAACAAGGTTCTTCTGATGGGGAGAAGTGCTGTGGGGTGTCTGGAGAGGAGTAAGGGGGTGGAACTCCCACAAAATGGAAGACACAAGGTGTGTGACACATGACAATTTGCTCAACTCACAAGGGCATCTCTGAGCTGACAATTTCCTGACCAGTGCCTGGATCAATCTCCTCCTCCTCCTCCTCCTCCTCCTCTTCCTGCTCCTCCTCCTACTTCTACTTCTTCTTTAGATTTATTCTTATTTATTTATTTAACTATTTAGAGAGACTGGAGGTGAGGTCAAGCCTGAAGTCAGGGCCTGAGCCAAAATCACATGTCGCACAGTTAACTGACTGAGATTCCCAGGTGTCCCAGTGACTAGATCAATTTTCTGGCTGGTTCTCTCTGCCTGTCCAGCTTCCTCATGCCCTCAGCCAGTCATTCCACCACATTCCACAGATTCCTCAGACAAATCCTCTCTGGAGAAGCAGGTACTATATGCTGGGAACCTGCAATCGAGTTAGGCAGAGCGAGTCCTTTCTTTATGCCTTAGATCCTCCTCCCTCCTTAGATCCTTCTTACTGTGCCATGGCATTCCTAAAACTCTGATAGCCTACCCCAAAGAGAATTGAACAGTCCCTATCCCACTCTGTTTCTCAATGGATGGAGCAGGGTGATCCTACCTTCACTTGGAATTCCTTGAGGGACCTATCTTCCCTTTTGCCAACAATTTGAGTCATAGATCTTCCCTGTACCATGTTCCTCTCGATCCCTTCTGAGAATCTGTTCCTTATTTCTTTTTCCACCTTCCCCTTTTCATACCTACCCTTCCCCATGATGAGAAGCACATATGGGACCCACATGTGGAATGATATTTGGTCACAAACAACTACCCTATACAGAGAAGATGCATCATCCCATGGGGGCCAATGTTCTGAAGAAGATCCATGTGTCTTCCTGAGTGTCCTCATTCAGTTGCTTCCTCACATGGGGATCTCAGAGGTGGGCCAGACACACAGATCTGGGGGAGGACTGATGGTTTTTGGCAATCTCCTCACCTAAGGATTCACTTCAATGATCCCCATCCCCTCAACATGAATTACCCTCTAGCAAGCATCCCTGAACTTTGGTCATGCACATGTCAGATCCTACTAATATCTATTTATTTTTTATGTTGGCCAAATTATTGATATTACATGTAGAAATGATGTATTTATGAATATCTGGCTCTCACTATAGAGAATAAATGCACTATATTTGTATAAATTTAAAAAATAACTGAGAAAGTCTCAGGTTTGGAGTATATGAATCAATAAAATAAAAGTATAATTATCTTCAAATAATGTATACTAAGCATTGTATATACTTTTAACTGCACAGTCCCAATGTAAATATAATGTTGAATCACCGGAGTGGAATACATTTTTTTTCCTTCATCTTCACATAATCCAACTGTCTATGGTGGGTGTCAAAGCTTGAGAGGTTATCTTTGGATGTCACTGACTCTCAGAAAAAGAGGAGTCTGGGTCCACGGGGAAGTTAGTTGGAGATGATGGAGGCTGGAGTGGGGAGTGGGGAGCTGGTCAACCAGCAGAGAGGGCCTGGGTGTGGGGAGGTTTGTGTCCTCTCCAAGGGACCACAGCCTGAGGAGGCAGAGAGATGGAAGCAGAGCTCTCCTCTCTGTCCTGACAGAATCACTGGTTTAGAAGCACAGAGTGGACTTCTTTTTTCTTTTTTAATTTATTTTCAGCATAACATTATTCATTGTTTTTGCACCACACCCAATGCTCCATGCAATCTGTGCCCTCTCTAATACCTACCACCTGGTTCCCCCAACTTCCTACCCCCCACCCCTTCAAACCCCTCATATTGTTTTTCAGAGTCCATAGTCTCTCATAGTTCACCTCCCCTTCCAATTTCCCCCACTCCCTTCTCCTCTTTAACTCCCCTTGTCCTCCATGCTATTTGTTATGTTCCACAAATAAGTGAAACCATATGATAATTGACTCTCTCTGCTTGACTTATTTCACTCAGCATAATCTCTTCCAGTCCCATCCATGTTGATACAAAAGTTGGGTATTCATCCTTTCTGATGGAGGCATAATACTCCATAGTGTATAGGGACAACATCTTCCTTATCCATTCGTCCATTGAAGGGCATCTTGGTTCTTTCCACAGTTTGGCGACCGTGGCCATTGCTGCTATAAACATTGGGGTACAGATGGCCCTTCTTTTCACTGCACCAGTAGTGAAATTGCAGGGTCATAGGGAAGCTCTATTTTTAATTTCTTCAGGAATCTCCACACTGTTCTCCAAAGTGCCTGAACCAACTTGCATTCCCACCAACAGTGTAAGAGTGTTCCCCTTTCTCCACATCCCCTCCAACACATGTTGTTTCCTGTCTTGCTAATTTTGGCCATTCTAACTGGTGTAAGGTGATATCTCAATGTGGTTTTAATTTGGATCTCCCTGATGGCTAGTGTTGATGAACATTTTTTCATGCGTCTGATAGCCATTTGTATGTCTTCATTAGAGAAGTGGACAGCTATATGTGGAAGAATGAAACTTGACCATTCTCTTACACCATAAACAAAGATAAACTCGAAATGGATAAAAGACCTCAACATGAGACAGGAATCCATCAGAATCCTAGAGGAGGACATAGGCATTAATCTCTTCGATATCAACCACAGCAACTTCTTTCAAGATATGTCTCCAAAGGCAAAGGAAACAAAAGCCAAAATAAACTTTTGGGACTTCATCAAAATCAAAAGCTTCTGCACAGCAAAGGAAACAGTCAAGAAAACAAAGAGGCAACCCACGGAATGGGAGAAGATATTTGCAAATGACAGTACAGACAAAAGGTTGATATCCAGGATCTATAAAGAACTCCTCAAACTCAACACACACAAAACAGATAATCATATCAAAAATTGGGCATAAGATATGAACAGACACTTCTCCAATGAAGATATACAAATGGCTATCAGACACAGAGTGGACTTCTTCCTGAGCTTCGTTATTACTTCTTTACCTGCACCAGTCAGAAAATGCTGCTTCCAAAATATGTTTCACAAATAACTACGTAAGTTCTAGAACATATTAATGAGTTATTTCTGAAACTAAAAATTAAAAAAAAAAAAAAACAAACTTTACGCATTTCTGATTTATCCATAAGTATTGTAGGCAGTGCAGTTTCAGTTTAGTTTTTACACTCATCCTGTTTTCAGAGTCTGGTTCAGAGTCTGTTTTCAGAGTGATTCAGAGATAGCTCATTTCATGCTCATGGATTGAGAGCTTTCTTCTCATAGTCCCGCCTGCTAGGTTACATGTTCCTACTCTTCCAAAAGAGGGAACAAGTTCTATTATCACTCATAAGCTGTATCTGTTTAGCATCAACTACAGGAGTTCACGTAGTAAATTCCCCACAACAACCAGGTGATTTTCTCTACATTGACAGTGAAGAAGCTCCCAAGGATATTAAACAACATCATCATCATCATCATCAACAACAACAACCAATTCAATTTAAGGTAACATAAAAAAGAATAGAACTTTTAGGAGTCAACTTAACCAAGTAGGCAAAAAACCTGTAAGCTGAAAAGTGCAAAGGATTGGTGAAAATACTAAGAAGATTTAAGTAAGTGAGAGGAGCCCACATCCATCAGTTGGATGACTTAATATTGTGAACACGTAACCAATACCACACAAATCCATCTCCATTCAGTTCTGTCCTTCCATGAGCTGGTTGCCCCCAGTGTAATCCCAAAATGTCTACTGCTCACCCCCTGCTTGTTGGAGGGTTTTGAATAAATGTCTGTTCTTTGGATTCAGATATTAGACACTCAATCCCCATGAGTTCCACATTAGTCCATGAGGGTTTTCAGTGTAGGAGAGATAAAAGAACCCCTCAACTGAGGAGGGCTCCCTTTACAGAAATGTTCTGTGTATACCAATCTTCATATTAATCAAATTTATAAAATTGATTTAAAAAGAATTAATAAGAGAGTCATATATATAAGCATCTTTCAGGCTAAATTTCAAGGAAACTTTGAACCCAGAAAAGTCAGCAGGAGCAGAAGAACCACTTCCCCGGCACCATTCTATTCTCATGGCAGAGACTGGCATCCTAAGTCCTTGCAGTGCAGGCTCAGGGGACCTCACAGGAGAATCTAACCCACAACAACAGCAACAACTGTCAAACTGGAAGATGAGTCCTTGTAGAATTACTACAAGATGTGAACCATCTTGGTACTCTGAAAAGGTTTAGCCTTTTACATGGTTCAAGATGATGGTAGACTGATTATGACCCAAGCTCCTGGAAGAGGTAAACCCCAATGTCAGGTAATCCTGAAATATCTGCTAACATAAGCAGTGTGAAATGCACCATGTATTTAACCATGCAGAGATCATTACTGACCTGGTTTAAAAAAACAAAAACAAAAACAAAAAACTGTCAGCTCGAACACCACAGAGGACACTTCTTCACTTTGTTGCCCTGGGCAGTGACATCATTCTACATCCAATTACAAAAGTCTAGACATCTTTCCAGGAGCACTGGCAGGTGTCAGAGGCCCTGGAGAACTTGGTGTCTCAGCCCAGCAGGTACCGCTGTAGGACTGGGCTGGTGAGGACAAGCTTCTGGTCCAAGGTAACTGGAGAAATACTCTAATAATTCTTGCACACTTGGCAGGCAGTGTCTTCACTGAAGTGTGACTGCAGCCCCTGTGTCCCCACAGCTGCATGGGGGCTCAGTTCTGACTCACTCCCTCCTACCTGCCTCATTCTTCACCCCAAGGCATCCTTGCCCAGGCTGGTGCTCAGACTGACACGGAAAGGCCCACACCTGGAGAAGTTGCATCATGAAAATAACTCACCTGCCATGCTACCTGTGTCTAGAGCAAGACATCTGTGGGCAGGGGAGGGGGGATGCCAAAAGTGTGGCCTCAGCCAGCAAAACTCTGGGGCTTCTCTGTCCTGCCCTGTTTCTTCTATCACCTCCTCCCTCATAGACAAGGAGTCCCCTTTAGGCCTGAAGAGAAAAATATTCTGGGGTGGGAGAAGCATTTGCCCTACTTTGCTTCCAAACAAAGCCTCATTCTGTCTGTCACCTTATAGCCTCCAGCTTTCCTTCAAGGGCCCTGTCAGACTGTGCTATCCAGGGCATTGGGGTGCTGGTTAGGGGGGAAAGGAGGTGTTTCCACACCTCTCCACAGTCACACCATGGTCGCTATATGACAGAGGGACAACACACTATCAGCAGGCCCCAACTGCTCTCTTACCTCACCTCACCTGTGTCAGTCTGGGCATCCCCATCAAGATGGGAATCACCCTCCATCACCCTGACACTCTGGATCATCTCTCCTTCTCTCACAGCCCAGGGTCCATATGGTTAACTCCCTGTGTCACACCTGGAGACATGCGACATTTCTCCCTTCCCTTTTTCCTCTGCTGTCTGCTTCTTCCACCCACCTTCCTGGTGTTCCCTTCCATGTCCCAGGTTCTGTCCTAGAACTTCCTACAGAGCTAAATCCCTAATGACCAGCACTGACTAGAAGCCCAGCTTCTGGTCTCACAGCAAATGGAGGGGAGGTCAGAGAATGGTCCCTCCATTGTTCCTGCTGGATACCCAGGCCCTGCTCTGTCCCCACAGCCCCTGTGTGTCCTGTCAGTGTTGCTCGGGAAGGGCTCAACATTCTCACACTGGGTGTCCTCCTCTGTGAAGATTTGTGTCCTCTCTGCAAGCTCTTGTTTACACTCAGCACCCAGATCCAGGCCACCTCCTCTGAACCCTCCTGTGGGGACAGATTCCTTCTTCTCTCTGATCCCTGTGTCTTGTCCTCAGCTCCACAGAGATTCACAGGCTTTCCTGGGTCAGGACTGCACTTATACCTCCTGCTAGACTCCAGTTCATGGACGAAGCTTGATCACGGACAGCGCACCAGGACATTTGTCCTTCCTTGGAGGGTCAATGTCACATGGTGGGAACACAGGTTTCACAGAAGCAGGTGAAGGAGAGGGTGGTCATCTATGGGAATGAAGAAGAGATTCTCCCAGAGACCAACAAGGGGCGCTGTGTGACTGTCTGAGGGTTTCTGCAGGAGAGCTTCTCGCAGCAGGGCAGTCTTCCACTGACAGGAGACCTGAAGGCTGGATCTCTAGTTTTTAGTGGGGACAGGCTGGTGTAGTCTCCTTGAGTCTGGATAAGTCCTCGGACCAGGGCCTGTTAGGTCCCAGAAGCTGCTTCCTCCAGGCCCACCAGGGGAAATCTAGTACATCAGGAATTCTCCCTATCAAAGGCCCATAGAACTGGAAATGCACAGGAGGGAGAAACAGGGGTAGGTCTCATTTGCATGAGCAGGCCCTCCTTTTGGACAGGGGATAAGACAAAACAGGGCAGCCAATCTCAGCTCTGTGAGCTAAGAAGAGGCTGTGTCATCATGGCCTGGAGCTCTGTTCTCCTTGTGCTCTTCTGTCACTGCACAGGTAGGGACAGGCCCCAGGGCAAGAGGGTGGCACCCCAACCTAATAGATCCCTCTGGCCCAGCTCCTCAACCACATGCACCCTAACACTTCTCTTCATTCTGATGTCTGTGCTTGCAGGTTCCCTGTCCCAGCCTGTGCTGACCCAGACGCCCTCCCTCTCTACATCTCCGGGAACAACAGCCAGACTCACCTGCACCCTGAGCAGGGACATCAGTGTTGGTAATAAAAACATGTACTGGTACCAGAAAAGCCTGGAAGTCCTCCCCATTTTTTCCTGTACTACTACACAGATCCAGACAAGAAGCTGGGACCTGGGGTCCCCAGTCGTGTCTCTGGTTCCAAAGATGCCACCACTGATATGGCAAGTTTGCTCATCTCTGACCTGCAGCCTGAGAACGAGGCTGACTATTACTGCAGTGTAGGTTACACCAGTGGGAGCAGTTTTCATTACCCACAGTGTGTCAGACAATGAAGAAGTGAGACAAAAACCTCTGGACACTCAGACCTTGTCTTTGAGCCTTTTGTATTGAGAAACATTTGTGGGGCTTCCTATCAGATGTATGCCATGGTGCAATGCATGGTGACAGACACAGATGAGAGACTGTGACAAAGTCCTGGTTCCATGTGGTGACACATATATTGAGGTGGTTAATTCCTTCACTGGTGACAGCAGTAGAACATATTCCCCAGCAATTTGGGCATGAAATGGGGCCCTGCTGGAACTCTGTCCTTTCCTTACACATGGAACTAACCCATAGAGAGTCTCAAATATTAGACAAAATGTATATTAACACTAATAAATATTAGCATCACTAATACATTTCGTCTTGTTACACATGTAGAACAGAAGATGACATTCACCCAGAAGCACCACACAACATCATACTATGTTTTAGGAATCATTACACACATACGTATATTTTCTTTTAAGATTTTATTTTAGGTACTCTCTAAACCCAGCTTGGGCTCAAACATGCAGCCATGAGATCTAGTGTCTCATGCCCCAGGGACTGTGCCAACCAGGCACACGTCTAGGTGCACATTTCAGGACAGAGAGTCACCTGCGGCTCATTGCAGCCACCAGGTCCTGCTTTTTGCCTCCAAATGAGAAAACTAATTTAGTAGATGAATATTCTGAGGAGCCTCCCGTCCTTAACAGAGATTTCGCCAAAAAGCTGTTTGTTTGCCGCTGGGAACTGGCAGTGAGCCTGGAGTCCAGAACCTGTACTGTCTTAATGTGCCGCTATTAACCTGAAATGAAGTCTCTGGGTCAAATATGTAAAAATCCCTGGCAGCTCAGCTCAAGGTCACTCACACTCTATATGGTTGGTTGTTTTGTGGTTGTTTTTTCCCCTTTCATTTTAGAGTCAAACACACCATTCCTGGAGCCACAGAATTCTCAGGGCCTCACTGATGGACAGCACATACACACATACAAATATAAATACATAATTTATATATAAACACATAAATATAAATATTATTAAATTTATATATAAATATATAAAATTATATAATCAAATTATATATATGATAAAATATATAAATATATAAAATTATATATTCAAATATATATATATAATTTTTATATATTTATATATATTGCTTTGCCCCACTTTGCATCACAAATTAAGTTTCTTGCCTTCCAGGAGGTCTTAAAGCAGGCTCTTAATTAAATTAATTAATTAATTAATTTTAAAGATTTTATTTCTTTGGTTTATAATTTTATATTTTATGAAATTATAAGATTTTATGTATTTATTTATTCATTTAT
This sequence comes from Lutra lutra, assembly GCF_902655055.1. Lineage (NCBI taxonomy): Eukaryota > Metazoa > Chordata > Mammalia > Carnivora > Mustelidae > Lutra > Lutra lutra. The sequence continues at coordinate 69,922,986 of NC_062289.1, read as the reverse complement.
TTAATTTGAGAGAGATAGAGAGTGAGACAGGGAACAAAAGCAGGGGAAGTGGGAAAGGGAGTAGCAGGCTTCCGAATAGCAGGGAGCCCAGTGAGGGGCTTGAGCCTAGGACCCTGGGACCATGACTAGAACCAAAGGCTGATACCCAATGACTGAGCCATTCAGGCGCCCCAGGCTCTTAATTTTATTTTATTATTATTATTTTTTAATTTTTTTAAAGATTTTATTTATTTATTTGACAGACAGAGATCACGAGTAGGCAGAGATGTAGGCAGAGAGAGAGGGAAACAGGCTCCCTGCTGAGCAGAAAGCCTGATGAGGGGCTTGATCCAAGGACCCTGAGATCATGACCCGAGCCAAAGGCAGTGGCTTTAACCCACTGAGCCACCCAGGCGCCCCAAGTTTCTTAATTTTAAGTTAAAATAAAGCAGAGCCTTTACTGTGAGAAAGAGAAATGTTTCATTGTAATTTAGTGACAAATTCAAATACGTCTGGGAGATTGGCCTCCCATTGAAAGTTCTCAGTTCAGTTTGGTAATGCTTGAAGCTGCCACCATGGTTAATTAAGGGGGATGTATTTGCAGTAGTTGCCAAAAATCTCATTTAAATGTGCCTCTGTTAACAACCCATGCAGGGAAGTCACAATGTGATGATCCACAACTCAGATTTACCCGATTGTCGAAAAGGCATTATCTTTCTCTGTGTACCAAGTTAATCTTTATTATTTCAACATTTAGTTCCTATTTTGTTTAAAACAGTTCATGTCTTCATGGGTCGCGAGGGAACAAATGGATTCTGCATTTATGCTTTCGTCTATATCGTCATGGGATATTAACAGGCAGCCTTTATATTTTTGGCCATTTTTTTTGTTTCCATTCTAATAACATGTAGGAATGTTTCATTCCCTACTGTAAAATCTTTTCACACAACTATTCGCAACCAGTGTGTCTTCTTTGGTGGGTGTTGCTTGGTTTTAAAAAAGATAAGTAGACTGTCTATGTACTTACTGTTGAATTTTTAGAGTTCTTTATATTTTCTGTGTGCACATCTTAAGATTAAATGAAAAAAAAGAGTAAGTGACAGAAACAGTCCTTCTATCTGCTAGTCCATTTGTTCACAGTCATGTGAGAGAAAAGAACAGAAGTTGCCAAACTGCAAGTTAGTGCAATGGCACCCTTGTTGTGCTGATTTTTAATCGAAGGGAAATTTAAGCTTGGATTTAAGGCAAGAAAGAATCATTGGGAAACTACCATACATTAAGGCTCAGAGAGCTATTCAGGAAGTGGAGAATGAAATTCTCGATAAAAATAAAGTAATACACAAGAGGATATGCATTGCTCAGTTCTCACAGAAGGAAAGATGGATGGATGGATGGATGGATGGATGGATGGATGGATAGGTGGATGGATGGAAGGAAGGGGGTAAGGAAGGAATGGAGGGAGGAAGGGAAAAAGGGAGGGAAGAAGGAGGTGTTCCTTACTCAATGACTCACACAATCCCATCTATCCTTCCAAATCCTATTCCTTGAGGTCACATTCCTGACCTAGAGCTCACTCTCCAGTGACTCTATGTTCTCCTTTCCAAAGACCACCATGCAGTCCATGATTCTGTGCCCCAGGATTCCTGGGTTGGCCTTGACTGATACTAACAGGCCTCCAGGCCTGGGCAGAGGAAGGGGAGGTCAGGACCTGAGGGGTTTGGGTTAGAGCTCCTGGATTAACAGGGCTGGGAAGAATGAAGGAATCCATATTTCTTAAAAGAATGCTTCTCTGCATGGGTCCCAGAGTGCCCTGGGATAACTCTCCTTGTCTCCCTCTCTTTCTCCACAGGATCCACTCACAGGGCTCTCAGGCACACACCAGGCTCTCCTGAGATTTTTCTGGGTGCAAGGTAATCCCTCCTGTTGACCCTGCAGGTGATGAGTCTTCATGGCAGCCTTCCTGCCTGAGAGGAGCTAGACTGCCTGCTATGACCACAGGGATTCACCACCATGATGGCACCTGCCCAATGTCCTCCACACACATTTCACTAATTATCACCCTTCTGGCTCTATTGCCCCATCTTCACTCAGGCGAGCTCTCTTCTTCACAGTCTCCAAACCTGAGAGATGAGACTCCTGGGTTATTCCTTTTGTCCTTTCCTTCACAGATACAGGAGGACATGGCTCCTATAGGAGCACATCCTCAAGATGTCTGACATGTTTTTTCCTATTTTTCCATTTTTTTCTGCCAAAGTTTCCTCAAACCCACACATGCTCCTCTTGTCTGATGTGATTCTAATGTAGCCATAAGATGTCTGGTCATACATGCAGTCTAGTGCGTGTCACATCTCCACTGCCAGGTCTCTGCTGCCCAGGACAATGATTTGCTCAGGGGTCTGCCCAAACCCTCTGCACCCTGCCTACCCCTGAGACCACTGTCACATCTCTCTGTGCTCATCTAAGGGTCTGTGTGTCTGCTGCCCCACTTGGCCTGTGTCATTAACAAAAGAGGGGGAGGATTAAAAATGACATTGCAAGACTCCACCAAATAGCTGAATTTTAGAATAAAACCAAACTGTGGAAAGACAATGTTCTGTGCCTTTGTAGATGTATTTTATTTTTATATTTGATGGTGGTGGTTGTGCTCACAAGGGAGGTCCTCATAGGAACAGAAGGCCTTTATAGAAACAACACATTCTTTTTGTATTTTTCAAGTTCTACTTTTAGTTATTTTGTTACATCTACAAGCACACACAATTGAACAATGACTTTAGGGGGCTTTCATGTCATTGGTCCAATTGTGTACTCAGCTAATTCAATTCCTTTGAAATTTAAATACCATATATTATTTTCACATATTGATTTTAATTAATAAGTAAATTATTTTACAAAATTAATCATTCTCATTCCTGAAATAGTGATTTATATGACATACATTGAACTATATGTGTGGAACCAAATGATGGACATCAACAAAGTAAGATTTTAATTAAAAACATATCTAAAATAGCCCATTATGCAACTTAAAATTGAATTTTCTAACATATCTCTATACCATATTATAACAAATATTTCAGAAGTTACTTAAATGCACACAGTTCTTTTAATTACAGAAAGAGTAATGCAAATATTTTATTTTTCTCCATCTGTCTATTATGCATTTCAAATTGTCCTGGGGTTGACCAGAAGGCTCCTACCATGGAGGAGGTCAGCAGAGGGAACCAGGTATGACACTGACAGCTCTTGCCTGGGACCTGCAGCTGTCAGGTTCCAGGATAATTTTTTTTCCTTCCTGCTTCATGCCCTGAGCCCATTGTGAAAGGCACTGCTATGTGTGTTTCACACATAACAAGAGGTGGCTGTGCTGTCCAGTCACCCCATCTGTCTGCCATGGGATCTGTAAGTGTATGTTTGCATATGTCTGAGGACACTTGCTGATGCTGTGCACTGGGGGCTGGTTCCGGGGCTCCAGACCAGCTGCCACCTCACACAGACAATGGAGGCCTGAGACTGACCTGTGGCTGCAGCCCTGGCTCTTGTCTTATAGGAGACTTAAGTCTGTGCATGTGAAGGGTTTTAAAGCTCACACTCATGCATCATCTCTTCCATTGAGCAGACAGCAGGTCCAACATTAGTTTTCAAGTGAGCTTCTCTTCAGTGAGTTACTCCACGTAGTGTGTGTCATGGTTGGAAGACACCTGGGTTTATTGTAGAAATGATAATAATTAATGGTTTCCATGTATTAATCCATTTAAAAATAATTCACACTTCTTACAATTTCTAATGCCTTTACATAAAAGGTTTAAATTCTAGTACAATTAATGGATTGATTTGGTACAGACAGTACTTGTGGTCATAAGTAGGAAGCACACAATGTTCACTTTTGTGCATGTGACATACATCTCAGCATGTCTTACTAGAGAGTCAGAACTGGATGCATGTCTTTAGTTTGTGCTGGGAAGTCAGACAGGATATCTGAGTCCAGCGGTGGAGGGACAGGGAGCCCAGGGCTGCCTGTCTTCAACTGTGACCACCCCCTTCCTGGCCTCCCTGACAGGAGGACTCAGCAGCTGAATCTTCCTGGAATTGAGCCCTTCTTCAGGGACAACCAAGGGCCTCTAGAGACTCAGAGCTGGATTCAGATTTGATTCTATGTCATGATGTCCATGTGCTTCCTCCCCTGCATCCTCCTCCCTAGCCATCCCCCATACATTGGGGGATAGAAGGAGAGAGACCCTCAGACAGGCATACCTGTGAACCCCCGTGATGGCCTTGGAGCTGCTGGGCTTCTACTGGGGGTGGGTGTGCATGTGCATGAGGAGCCCCTCCTCAGGGACATGTATCTCAGTGAGAGACTGAGGGGGGGGGTCCCAGCAGATCTGTAGATCTCAGGTTGAAGAGCTGACTTGACTGCACCTTGGCCCAGAACTGTCCCCTCCACATGCTTCCCAGGTTCTGCACAGGTGACAGGCAAGGTGCAGCAGGAGACTCACCTTCTCTCTCCTCATATGCTAAGGTATCTCTCATGGGATAGATCTGAAGCAGACACAAACACACACATATCATGCCCCTGATCCACCAGCACTCAGCCTCTCTGGGCTTCTAGTCATACCTCCTTCTATACCCGATATGAAAGTGAAGATCCTGAATCCAAGAACCATGCTAGGGACAGTGGTGGTAGCATCTCCATGGCTTAGCCAGTTCTTGTCATGACACAGCTCTTCTCAGTCTCCTGTCAGCTGAGTCCAGAGCAGAGTTATGGGCACATGTGGCAAATCTTCTCTCTCCCTGGGAGAAACCAAGGCCTCCTTAGCAGAACAACAATGGGACATAACCAGGACTTCACTCAGGGACAACAGATCAAGGATGGAGTGGCAAAGAGATAAAATACCTTTTAAGACACTTTCCAGTTGCTCTGAATATCCCCCATTCCCTATGGGGTTGGCACCTCTAACTCTGAATGCCACCCAGCGAGCTCCAGGGACACCTGTAGAAGTTGAGCATGTCAGGCGCACAATGGTTAGAAACCTAGGAAACCAGAAGGCAGATGGTCATCATCTGGTCATCAGAAGTAGGGAACTGGTTACATTGAAAGAACACACTCCTTGCCCATCAAATGTGGGGAAACCTTGATGTTAGATCTGGGCCTTGAGGGCCAGAGTGGGAGGAGGAAAACCCTCTGGAGATGCTTTAAATCCTGTCCCAGAGAGTTTCCAAGGTATAGAATACTGACCTCAATAGGCAGTTTGGTTTGTAGAGATGTCCTGAATTTACCCATAAATCTGACTCTAAAAATTTGGCTTGTTATCAATCACTGGGCTGTTGTTGGTCGAGTTATTGTTACACCCATCGCTGTGCTGACAAAGCTCGTCCTATGTGGGTGTGGACAGTCTCCTCTGTGCCAGCAGTGCATGTGGACTGTATTGCTGTTTCTCAGGATGGCCTTGCTTTCTTTAACAGATTACAAAGTCTTGTCCATCACCCATTGTCTTGCTCTTGTCCCAAAATCTACTCAGAGGAAGTATGTGCTACTTGTTGGTAGGGGGTCAAAGACCATACTCACCCCGCCCGTTAGTCTCCCTTTCTGCTTCGCTGACCAGCATTATTCCAAGGATGGCTTCTCATCCATGTCAGCATGGGAGGCATCTGAGCACATAGAGGCTCATGGAGGGAGAGTAGCTATAAGAGGTGGGGATGTTGCCACCCTTCAGTTTCTGATCAATGGGGCACAGGTGAAAACACTCCCCTTTTTGTGAAGAAGAAGACCAGACAAAGGACTGCACAACTCTGGGAAATCACTGGGACTCCCCGAGGTCCATGAACTGAGCCCAGAGTTTTCAGAGGAGGGGTCTGAGGTAGTGGAGATTTGATTTAGGAAGTATTAAGAACTTGGGGATCAAGGCTGCCTCCACACCGAGCAGACAGATCCAGCTGGGCTCTCAGAGCTTTAGGCCATGAACAGGTGTTTGCCCTGTGATCAGAGGAAACACTGTGGACGTGTTCTGTGGTCCTTACACAGTTGCTTAGTGAGGACCATTCTAGCAAAGTAGACTGGACTTGGTGGCTGGGTCCTGTGCTCCCTGATGGGGACTCAGAATTTGTGTCCTCTCAAGCCTGTCAGACTCCCATGAGTGGGGACCTGTATGTGGTTTCAGCAGGTGCTACCTCCCAGGGCTCTCACCAGGGGTGAGGCCAACTGCTATTGTCTTCAGTGTATGTGTGAGTTGTGCTTCATCTCCAGGACTCAAGGAGGGGCTGGACAGTCACTGAATGCCCATAATTTGCGTGGACAGCCCCTTCTGTGACAGAGGCTTGAGGGGAAAAGGAGGCCTGGAGCAGCCCAGGCCACTGTGGGGACTTGAGTCTGTATCACAATGGCCTGGATTTTTATCTCTTGGTCCTACTCTCTCACTGCACAAGGAAGGACTGGCCTCAAGGACACAGAACAAACTGTCCATCTATGTCAGCCACTCTGACTTAGAGGTTTGAGGAATATACTCTGGCCCCTGATGAATCAGCCGTAAGTGGGTTTGCAGGTTCTGTGTCCCACCCTGTGCTGACTTGGCCACCCCCTCTCTCTCAGCATCTCTGGGATCATCAGCCAGACACACCTGCACCATGAGCAGTGGCTTCAGTGTGTCAAATTCTGCCTTATCCTGGTTCTAGCAGCAGCCAGGAAGCCCTCCCTAGCATCTGCTGAGGTGCTACTCTGACTCAACAGGTCTCTGAGACCCCAGCTTCTTCTCTGTGTCCAAGGATGCCTCAGCCCATGCAGGACTTCTGCTCATCTTCTGCAGCCTGAGGACAAGGTTGACTCTCACTGGGATACAGATCACGGCGGTGAGAGCAGCTTTCATTACTCACAGTGTCTCAGATAAAGAGGAAGCAAGACAAAGACCCTTGGGCCCACGGACCTTGGCTTCAGACTATTTTCATTGAGAAACTTATCCTGGAGACACACAGGGGGTACATATCTGTTGGAAGATCTGTTCTTGAACAGAAAAGAAATACCCAGGTTATGCCTGCAAGGTGACACATCACATGGCATTCCTGGAAGACAGGGACAGATGAGGTATCAGAGCTCAACTACCATCACCACTCAACACTGAGAAGTTGAAGAGGAATAAATACTGTGTTTACAACTGAACATGTGACCCAGTGAACATTCAAACACATTCAGTTTCACCATCTTACTCCATAAAGTGTGACCTTGTGTCACTACTGATGTATCCACAGCTGATACCCTGATGACAACCTTGGCCAAAGACACACTCTCCTTCCTCTGAACCAGTTACATATGAACTTGGACCAGATCCTACAGACTCTCCCTGACAGCATACCCCACCCCTCTGTCTGCTCCCATGTCCTATGAGCTTTAGTCTCTCCCTCTGGGTCTTCAGGCTGAACTCTGTCTCCACATCAGGATTTCAGAGAAAACTGGGACTGATTGTGCTGTAGTTTCCAGTCTCCAGGGTCCATCTCTAGGGAGGAGAATGACCAGAAAAGAGAGCTGCATAAAACCCCTCACATTCTCCTTTTTGTTTTTGTCATTTATCAAGACCAGGACATCTGATTTAGGAAATTGTAAAAAGGTTTGCTCTCATTGACTCCTCGCTGTCAAAGTAAATCCTCCCCCGTGGAGAAGGTGTTTGAGTTACTGGTCTTTAAATCAGGTATACAGGACCCTGAAGATAAAGAATAATCCCTCAAGGGGCACCTGGCTGGCTCAGTGGGTTAAAACCTCTGTCTTTGGCTCAGGTCATGATCCCAGGGTCCTGCAATCTAGCCCCACATCAGGCTCTCTGCTCAGCAGGGAGCCTGCTTCCTCCCCTTTCTCTCTGCCTGCCTCGCTGCCTACTGGTGATCTCTGAATGTCAAATAAATGAATAAAATCTTTAAAAAAAAGAATACAGTGTGCAGTGTGCAGAGAAGCGTTAAAAAGGGCTGAAGGTCACTTGGCCTCATTTGTGGTCACACACACACCAGACACAGACATGCGCATGCACGCACACACACACACATACACAAACACAGCTGTCTTCCCTCTGGTTGTATATTTTCCTGAACTCTGCAATTTCTGGGGCTTCTTTTCCCTTTAGAAATCAGGTCAACTTGTGCACACCTAGCTGTTCTCAGTGCCACAATCTCCAAGAAGCATAATCTCCACAAGTAGTAAACACCAGTGACATTAAGTATGGCTGGGGTCCTGTCACTAGGGCAACGAGGATGTGCCCTGACCACCTGCTCTTCTGTGATGAGCTGATACTAAGAGTTCCCAGGACAAGTCTCTGTCCCCATGGGCAACTCAACCCTTGGCCATCTCTGGGCTCCAGTCAGTGCCTGAGGTTGACCAGTACATTGATCCTGGGACCCCAGCCTCAGTGCTGTTCCCAAGGAGCTCTAGGCCCATGTGGGACAGAAGACACAATGTCCTGTGGTCTCAGCATTTGGCTGTTACTCCCTTAGTCATCTCCCTGACACCTTGAAAGAGGCTGGAGATCTGTTGAGATTCCTCTGTCCTAACACAGTGCCACAGGGCTGTGACACTGGGGACTCTGTCCCTTTTATCTCCAACTCTCCTCCACTCAGATATGGAACATGGACAGAAACTTCCCATCTAGTTGGTCTTGGGTAAGAGAACTTCCTTCGTCTAGTCATTGGTAGCTGAGTGAGCAATTGTTCTGACCTGAATGTGCTGAACACAAGGCACAGGGAGTAGAGTTATGCACACCCCTGAGTCCAGTCTGATTCCAAATCTTTCCTTCCTGGAGGGTCTGTCTGTGTTTGGTAATTCCGTCTCTGAGATGGCTCTGAAGTTCACAGAAACAGCTTCTTCTTGGGTTTCACTGGGCACCACGTCAGCTTTTTACCTGCCAGACCAGACCCATGATACACATCTCATGACTGCAATAATAGAAACAAATCAAGTGATTTTAGAAACAAATTTATAGACTCAAAATTAGCTGAAAATGGAAGACATTTGTTTTCCATTGTTTTTGCATTCATGCCCTTAACCATAAATTCCATCCATTTTCTCTCTGCAACAAACAGGTGTGACAAAAGTACGCTAGTGATTTTACTTGCATCTTCTCCTTGTCATTATCCCTGACTTTATATCAATCTGACTGAGTTAAATTTGGATAAACTCGCCTGGATCCATTTCAAGTGCAGAGCTGGCAAAGTAGTTACTAATAAATAAAATGTGTCACTGCATCCCTGTCACGTCTGCAGTGTCACTCCTTCCTTTATAGGACCTCCTGCAGGTTTGTCCCTTGTACTTTGAGGTCAGTGTCACAGAGTCTCATGTTGCAGGGCTTCTGTGGACTTGTGTCTGTGCTGGGAGGACAGTTCCTAGAAGGGAATTACTGTCCACAGTGTGTGAAAGAGTGTGGTTTCAAGTAGGTACAAGTGGTGAAAGATGACAAAGATGTTCAGTGAGTAAACCCTCTAGGAATACAACCCTCTAGGAATTGGAATAACCCCTCTAGAATTATACTAAAACTTGTAGAGAAGAGCTCCCATCTTCTGAGTGCTTGCCCTGGAAATCACAGAGGAGTCCCATAAAAGAAAAGGTCCAGCATCCACCACAGAATGGTCCATGTGTCCTCTGGGTCCCATCACTGCTCTGAACTTCATCCTGATCTAAGGGGAGATTGTGCAGAGACACTTTTGAGTCCTGACCCATGAGAGCCATGGACAGACTCACTCCGAGTCTAACTAGAGAATAATGTCTGCAATGTGGAAAGGAATCATAAGGGGAGCCCTGGCCTGGCTCTAATGCAGCAGACAGTGGTCAGTGCCGTGGGAAGGCCAGAGCTTTCTGATGAGCATTGGTCACCATGTCACCCAGGGGTGTTTCTGGGCCTGGACACAAGGGTGTCCTCAGGTCCCATTTCTGAGGGATCAGAAGTGATCAGAGATGGGCCTGTCACCTGACCCTGACTGTGCCCTCTGCTCTGGGCTCACAGTTGGGAACTCTCAACCCAATAGTTACACACAACAACACCCACTTCCCAGCCACCCTGACATCTTCAGTCAATGAAATCTGACTCACGACCAATGAGGGGTCAGAAAGGGGGGGGGTCTCATTTGCATGGACAGTTCCTCCTTCTGACAGAAGATGGAGATAGAGGGATTAGGGGAAGTCTGCCCAGCTGTGGGGCACAGAAGGCAAGATTGGTGACTTTATCTACCATGGTGGTGTCCATTCTCATCTTCTTACTCCTTACTCATTGCACAGGCGATGGATGTGGAGACAAGAGAAGTGGTCCTGGGAGGATATGTGGGTCCTGTTTCCTTTTGTCTCTAGACTCCACCATCACCCTCTCTGTGTCTCTCCTCCTTGCCAGGTCCTCAGCCCAGTCTGTGCTGACTCAGCCACCCCCCATGTCTGGGGCCAGGGACTACAGTGTCACCATCTCCTACACTGGAAGCAGCTTCAACCTCAGTAGTAATTATGTGAATGGCACCAACAGCTCCCAGGAACAGCCCCCCAAACCATCATCTATCATTATAACAAATGACTCTTACGGGTCCCTGATAGATTCCTCATTCCTGATCAGTCAGTTCAGGCACCCTGACCATCACTGGGCTCTAGGCTGAGGAAGAGGCTGAGTATTACTGCTCAGCATGGGACATCAGGCTCCGAGCTCACAGTGCTCCAGGCTTGTGGGGAAGTGAGACAAAAACCTACTTAGTCATTTGCAAAGAGGGGAACACCTCAGGAATTGCCTGACAATCTCACCTGTGATTCTTTTTTTCATTTGCTGATGCTTTAATCCCAGGTCCACCAAGGGGCAGCACCAGAGAGTGAGGCTCCTTCTGCCCCTTCTATTCTCAAAGTCATTCTAAGCAGCCAATTCTTAGAAGATTCTTCATGAAAACAGAAATTTGTTGTCTTTACCAATGAGGGACAGTTTACTTCTAGACTGGTTCTTTTTCACTTTTTTTTTCCTTCTGATTTTAAGAGTAATGAATGAAACATTCTATTTTTCCACTCCAGAAAAACATTCTATTTTTCCACATACACACACATGGAATGGAATATTACAAGGACATCAAAAAACTGAAATCTTGCCATTTGCAATGCTGTGGATGGAACTAGAGGATATTATGTTCAGTTAAATATGTCAATCATTATCATACGATCTCTCTGATATTTGGAATTTAAGAATCAAAACAGAGGATCATAGGAAAAGAGAGAAAAAATAAAACAAGACGAAACCTGAGAGGGAGACAAACCATAAGAGACCCTAAATCATAGGAATCAAACTGAGGGTTGTTGGAGGGGAGGGGGTGAATGGATGGGGTGATTGGGTGATGCACATGAAGGAGGGGACGTGATGTAATGAGCACTAGGTATTCTATAAGACTGATAAATCACAGGCCTGTACATCTGAAACCAATTCTACATTATATGTTAATTAATTGAATTTAAATTTTAAAATTGTTAGAAACTGAAACAAAATGAGTGGAACCTGTAAATGTAAAGATATAGGAGACTGCACGTGACCTCTCTACTCTAGTAGATAAGGTTGCTTCCCATGGGGAACGGGTGGATTTTTTTGATGGGACTTCTCTGTTTACTGAAATTGAACAATTAGGTAAATGGATTGGTGGTGGTAGAACCAGATTTCTCACTTTGGAAATGGAAATTCACAGATATACCCGAGGGAAGAAGCTTAAGTGAAGTGTGTGGTCATGTGTTAGAGCTGGAGGTGGCAGTTTGGAAGCATGTGTGATCTGATGAAGACAGAAAATTGCATGTTCAAACAGTTACCAACATGGCCATATTTATGGGTTAGTTCATATGTCCTTTGTCTGCTGAACAGAAGGGGAAGGAATGATGCCCGACTGCTATGAGATGCATTTTCCCAGATATTTCTTTCTAATACCGTTTTCCTGGGAAATTATGCCATATTCTTCAGGAAGATGTTTAATCCTCAGATCAGAAACTAGGCAGGATGAGGATGGAAGGCCTTGTAGTGTCAGAAACTAAAAATTGTTCAAAACAATCACAGGCATATCAGTGCACACCCAGCACACACAGGAATGTATTTGCACGTGCATGTGTGCATGCACATAAACGATGACAAGAGTGTGTGGAGGAGCTCGTGAGCCACCTTAAAAATGCTCCAATTGGGTAAAACTGGAAGAACTTGAGGAATGAACAAATGTAATACATAGGTTATAACTCAGCATCTAAATAGCTGTCCATGATTCATATTGTTAACTGGTTGAGGAAATAAATAAATGGAGAAAGAAGAGACGCATTACCATGCAGTATACTTCCAGGAACATGTGACAACTTTTGACCATGAAGGATTCCAGGCATAATCCCCACTCAGTAAGTGTAGACAGTCACTAGAGACCGTTGGTTTCAGAAAAGGTCAGAGTAAGAGAACCTTATGGAGACATCATGACTAAATGTAACAAAGAACCCCAAATGGATCTTAGAACAGAAAAAATAGCACTACTTTGTTTTTCTTTTTTTTCTTTTTTTCTTGATAAGAAATCCACTTTATTTATTTTTTATTAGGTACAGTTAATCAGCCTACAGCACATCACAAGTTTTTTAAAATAACACTAGTGTAAAGCTAAGAATATCTACAATAAACTGGGGTCATTAATTGCTAATGGGTTGAACTGTGTCTCTAGCGTTCATGTGACAGAGTTCCAACAGAGCCCATGTTTCAGGACGTGACGTTATTTGGGAATTGTGTTCCTGTAGATGTAAACAGATAAGGGGAGTCCAGGAAGGCTTAATCATATGTACAATATTCCCTGTCAACTTTGGTTTTCCTCTATTTGCTTGGAATTATGCTGAGATGAATCTGAGTCATCTGAGTGTTTTAGAGAAAGAGCCTAGGAATCAAATATTTATTTTCATTGAGAATCCTGATATTACATGACAAAAATATTCTAAAAAGTTCTGTCATCTTTTTACCAACAATCTGTGGGGAATTTACAAAATAAACATGATAAGCCTGAATATGGGTGAGATAGTAGTTCGTGGTAGCCCCTTGGTTTAGGAATAGATAAATTCTGAAAGAAAGAGGTCCTTTGTACAGTACAATGGTTTATTTTTTTTTATTTTTAAAGATTTTATTTATTTATTTAATAGAGATCAGAAGTAGGCAGAGAGGCAGGCAGAGAGAGAAAGAGAGAGAGAGAGGGAGCAGGCTCCCTGTGGAGCAGAGAGACTGATGTGGGGCTTGATCCCAGGACCCCAGAATCATGACCTGAGCTGAAGTCAGAGGCTTTATCCCACTGAGCCACCCAGGTGCCCCATACAATGGTTTATATGAATTCTTGTGGTGAGAATAACAATAAATCTGGACTAAGAAAAAGAAAAGGAATCACAGGTACATTAGAGAGACACAGGACATAATAAATCCAAGGCTAACTATAAAGCATAGAGAAAACCCAGTTTGGGATTTATGAACAGTGAATACATTTCACTGAAAGCATTTCTTCTTGTGCCAAATGCAAACATCAAAGGCTAGGACCTGTGCACTGAGGTTATGGGATGTAACAGGAGACTCTCAGAATACAGCAACAACAACATTAGCTACATTGTAAGGATGACCCACATAGATTTCTTATCAGGTACAAACCAACAGTGAGCCTTGGGGAATATGTGGCCTTGAATTTGGTTTAGATTGCACACTGCTAGTGGCACCAGGCATCTATATTAAGCAAACTCTAACATCAGGTAACACTAATATATCCAGTAGCATAAACACTGTAAAATAAACCCTGCATCTGTTGGCCTGGAAGTTATGAGTGACCTGGAGAAAATTAATGTCCTTGTTCCCAACTCCAAGGAGAGGACCTACTCCTTCTCCTTCCCTGGGCACTGAAGTCACAAAGATCCATCTGTGAAACTCCTGCTATCTTCTAGGAGTGCTGTGTGGTATGACAGCAGCAGGGTCACAAGGGCTGAGTCAGAGGTGGCCTATTTGGACCAGCCCTGAGATGGCAGGTGTCTGCGCTAAAACTCCCAGGAGCACACTTAACTGGCTTTCATTTACTAAGGCAAACAGGGTCCCCGCAACAGTGTGACTGTCTCACACTTGTGCCCCAGGAGCTGCAGGAGCCCTTGGACTGACTCCCTCCCTCACATAATGTTTCTCCCTCCAGAGTCATGTCGTCCTTCCTGATGCAAGGCCCAGAGAGGTGGACCATTGCATAGAATTAGCCATTTTGCATGAAGAATGTTGAGCAGGAGCACCTTCAGGAGAGAGAAGAGTAGAAAAATGGGGAAGTGGGGTATTGAGGCTAAAAGTGAGGCCTCAGCAGCTGATTTCTTGAAGCATCTCTCCATGGACTGTGTCCTTTTCCCTTTCTCCCTCTTCAATCACAGGTTACTGAAGTCCTTCCAGCAAATGAAAGGATGTGAGGGACACCTACTTACCACCAAATGAAAGGATGTGAGGGACACCTACTTACCACCAAATGAAAGGATGTGAGGGACACCTACTTACCACCTTTCCTCTTGGCATCCATCACAGTGGTCTTTCTTCCTGTTCTTTCTACCACCTTCTTAGCCTACTTCCAGGGTCCGAGATCAGAGAGTGGTGGCATCACCATTTACAGTTTTGGAGTCTGTGCAAAAAAATATAAATATAAATATAAATAGTGTGTATGTATATATGCATTAATTTATATATAATATCACGTGTTTATACTTTTATCTGTATGTGTATATATATATATATATATATATGCATATACTATATATACACATATATATATATAGCATAGAATTAGTAATAAACACTGTTCCTCAATCAAAGAGCAAGGTAGAAGTTATCATGAGACAGTGGTAACAGAATGCAAAGAAATATTGAAATACTTAAAATATAAGGAGAGTGTGGCCCAAACTCATTTCTAATCCTGGAAAAATCATGGCACATACCCAGACATGATCAGTATTAGATATGAAAATTATTGGACTATCCCACATTCAAACATGGAGACACACAGTCTTCAGCATATTAGCATGAAGAATCCATTGTCAATTGACACAATTCCCCTTGACAACCAGGGAGGAATTGGGCTGAAAACAGGGCCTTTGTAGGGTCTCTTGAGGACAGGGGATGAGGATTGTGGAGGGGCTGCAGACAGGAAGAGGTAAGACTGATATGTTAGATGCCCCAATGAGCAGCTTAGGCTCTCAGTATCCATTCCTGACACACTGTGAGAGAGAAAGATGTGGTTGTTGGACACACTGACAAGAGAGACAACAACATTTTAGTTGGTGGTAGGAAGCACACAACAGGGTCATTCTTTGATAAAAAGCACAGATCAAAGAGAGCTCTTACCTGGGCAAGGCCACATCTTTCATGTACCACCAAGCAAATTGTTCTCTGCTCTCTGATGCTTCCTGAATTGTCATCAGCTCCTGAATCCCTGGGTTCTTCTCTAATATCCAGTTGTCAGACCCTACTAGTCATCCCTGATAAAGGTGGGGGGGGGTGTAGAACAATTGCTTAATGGCACACGTTTTCTCTTTTGAATGATTAAAAGGGGCTGGGAATGGATAGCAGTGGTGGTACACAGCACTGTGAGTGTGCATATTATCCCTGAATTGTACAATTCAAGTGATTAAAATGTTGAATTATGTATTTATGTATATTTTACCACAATTAGAAAATTACTAGTTCAGAGTTCAAACTGTATATAAAAGCTATACTTACAAAAATTTCCAGGGGCACCTGGGTGGCTCAGATGGTTAAGTCTCTGCCTTTAGCTCAGGTCATGATCTCAGGGTCCTGGGATCAAGCCCCGCATCAGGCTCTCTGTTCAGCAGGGAGCCTGCTTCCCCTTCTCTCTTTTCCTGCCTCTCTGCCTACTTGTGATCTCTCTCTCTCTCTCTCTCTCTCTGTCAAATAAATAAAATCATTTAGAAAGAACTGGAGGTACCAAAATTCCAGACTTGCAGTTATACTAGGGAACTGTAATAATCACAACAGTATGCTACTGGCACATAAATCAATGGAACAAAATAGAAAACCCAGAAATAATCTCACAATTATATGGTCAATTAATTCTTTTCAACAATGAGGGAAGAATATACTATGGGAAAAAGACAGTTTCAACAAATGATGTGGGAAAACTATACAGCTACATGCAGAATGACACTGGAGCGCATTCTTCCACCTTCCACAAAAATAAGGTCAAAATGGATTACAGACCTAAATATGAGACCTGAAACTGTAAAAATTCTAACAGGGAGCACAGGCAGTAATCTCTCTGAGATTGGTTGTAGCATCATTATTCTTGAGATGTCTTCTGAGGTAAGGAAAATAAAGGCAAAAATAAACTATTGGGACTACATCCAAATAAAATCTTCTGCCCAGTGAAGGAAACCATCAGCACAACTAAAAGAAAACCTACTGAATATGAGAAGGTATTTGCAAATGACATATTTGTTAAAGGGCTAATATCCAAAATATTTAAAGAACTTAATAATCTCAACACCAAAATCAAGTAAACCAATTAAAAATTGGGCAGAAGACATGAAGAGAGATTTCTCCAGAGAAGACATACAGATGCTCAACATCACTCATGAGCAGAGAAATGCAAATTAAAACTACTTTGAGATATGGGGCGCCTGGGTGGCTCAGTGGGTTAAGCCGCTGCCTTCGGCTCAGGGCATGGTCTCAGGGTCCTGGGATCGAGTCCCACATCGGGCTCTCTGCTCAGCAAGAAGCCTGCTTCCCTCTCTCTCTCTCTCTGCCTTCCTCTCCATCTACTTGTGATCTCTCTCTGTCAAATAAATAAATAAAATCTTAAAAAAAAAAAACTACTTTGAGATATTACCTCACACCTGTCAGAGTGGCTACAAAGAAAAACATAAGAAACAGCAAGTGTTGGAGAGGATGTGGAGAAAAAGGAACCCTCATACACTGTTGACGGGAATGCAAACTGGTGCACAGCCTATGGAAAAGAGTATGGAGATTCCTCAAAGTTAAAAATAGAACTTCCCATCCCTACACCTCATACCTTCAGTACACATTTGTTAACTAACTAGCAATTAAGTAACACATTTAAAAAAGAGATACACAAAAATAAAGTCTCTGGGGGGAAAATAATACTGCTCTATGATCCAGTAGGCACATTACTAGGTATTTACCAAAAAAAAAAAAAAAAAAAAAACCAAAAAAAACAAAAACAAGAACAATATTCAAAGGACTAATTCAAAGAACACTAATTCAAACATGAACACATAAGTTTATTACATTATTCTTCACAATAGCCCAATAATGAAAGCATTCTTAAGGTCCAGTGATAGAAGAATGCATAAAGAATATTTATTTATTTATTTATTTATTTATTTTTCAACCACAAAATTAAATGAATAATTGCCATTTGCAACAGCACAGATGGAGCTAGAGAGTATGATGGCATGCTAAATAGGTCAGTCAGAGGAAGACAACTACTATATGATTGCACTTATGTGGAATTTAAGAAACCAAACAAATAAGCAAAGGAAAAGAGAGATAGAGAGAAACCGAGAAACAGACTCTTTACTGTAGAGAACTAATTGAGTGTTACCAGAAGGCGGGGGTAAGTGGGTTTTGGGTGAGATAGGTGATGGGGATTAAAGAGTGCACTTATCGTGATGAGCCCTGAGTAATGTATAGAATTGTTGAATCACTATCGTGTATACCTCAAACTATCATAACACTGTATATTAACAATACAGTAATTAAAATAAAAAAAAAAACTAAAAAAAAAAGTGAGAGAATAATCTGTCCTCCATTTCTCCTGCCAGATCCATCTCTTGTCTGTCCTTGCCTGTGACCAACACCAGCTCAAATTTAGCTTCCACTGTCACATGTGCTACAAACATCAGAACACCTGGAGCTAGTACCTAGGCCAAACCTTATGGGAGCAGTTAACTGTTGTGGTTGATCTCTATGGGATGCAACAATAAGCTCTAAGGAAGATGCAGTGAATAGGCTCAGACTTCATAGGAATGAGGGCATGTTGGTGAATGACACAGTTACCGGGAGGCCACCACTGTATGACAACAGTGCAGCCTTTGCACTATTCACATCTCCTAGCTTCGTAGAGTCCTGAGAATAGCTCCTCCTGGAAGCTCTTTGACCACCTTTATCACAGGCAACTTGCTAGACCTCTTTCAGTGTTGTGAATGATAGGTCCTGCCACAGAAGTTAATTTTAAGGACAGATTCAGTGCAAATAAGCCCCATTCCCCACTACCATTCTAGTTTTGCCTCAAATTTGGTGACTATCAGGGCTAGGCCAGTGGCACATCTGGTGAGGTTCCTCAGCCCTCATGCTTAAGAAGTCTGAGTCTGATCACCTTGTCTTCCTTACAGCTTGTTGTTGGATCCCATGGAGGTCAAAGACAACAATTCAATTTAATAGTAAATTACTGGAATGTGAGGAGGGGTGAGTTTGGTGGGCATTGGAGGGGCTGACAGGGAACCCCAGAACTGGATGTGCTGTGATGATATCTCTGGGCTATGCTGCTGCTGCTGAGGAGCAGGAGAGCATGAAGGTAGAGACTGGGTAGGGACTGTGGACGGTGTCCTTATCACACTAGGAGTCCTTGATGAGTAGTGGCAGCTGAGGTGGGGAGGGAGGATCAGGGTCCCCATGGTATGAAGGAAGCAGGGACTGAGGATGGGTATGGAAAGGAAAAGGAGCAGGTGTGAGGTCTTGGGAACAGTGAGGGGAGGGGGCTCCTTTAGCTGGAAGAGTGGGAGGACCCTTTTCTGATGCGGAATGACTTCCATTTTTGGTTTTGAGAAAACGGGATCAGCCCTGACCCAGGAGAATAGTCATCATATTTCCAGGAATGCAGATGTTTGCTTACTTTCTTGTCACTCTTGATGAACTTCACCCTTGCCTGTTGAAAACGAGAATTTTTTACAAGAACGCCATGTGGGGATGAGCTCAGTCCCTTTTTCTATGAACACACATAGTGGGCATGATAGAAAGTGCACTGAACCAGGCACAGGGTCCTCATCATACAGGAGAGAGCCTCACCCTGCAGCGAATCAGCCTGGTCCTTACATCATTGGATATGGACAGCTCTCAGGGGAAGGAGGCACAGTTGAGCACAGTGGTCCTGCATCGGCACACATGTGTCCAGGGTGGCTACAGAGCTTGGGCTAAGATGGCAGGAAGCTGAATGGCCAGGTTTCAGAAGAAGCCAGTATCAACAGGGCTGCTGGGCATTCCTGATTCTCTGTGAGGCCCTCTCTCCCCTCCTGGAGCCCAGCATCTCCAGCTGTAGCCCAGCTCCCTACCATTCTGATGGTCCCTTCACAGAGCAGTTCCGGGCCAGGCCAGGCTCACTCCCACCCACAGGGCTTGATCTGAAATGCAGGTAGTCTCATGTGAGGAAGAAACAGAAAATATATTCCTCATGATGGAATTCCTCTGACCACTTGTATCTTGCTCACACCAGGAGCTGGACACACTGCTGACCAGGGGTTTGTTCCTGGCCAAACACAAATCGGTTCAAGTCTGCTCCATAGAATTCCAGAATTTTTCTAGTTAAAAAATGTATCTTTATAATATGTTGTTAAATGGGATCTATCTTTTTCTGTTTTGTTGTTGTTACTGTTGATGTTTGTTTCTTTTTGCTTTAGTTGATCTTTCTGGAAAAAAAAAAAACATGATGAACTGTGCATAGATTTTCAGGCATAAGCATGTCAATTATTCTTATTTTTATCAACCCACATAGCATTCATTCTTGAATGTGGACTATATTTTTCTCAAACACTGTATTTGGAATGCTGCTCTTAACAACCACCACACACCAGGCTCTTTTTGGGAACAGATCCTGTTCAAGGAATGAAGAGCTCTCAGAGTGGCACATGAGTGACTCAGTCATCTACCTTCTGCCTTTGACTCAGGCAATGATCCTGGGGTCCTTGGATTGAGTCCTGCTTCCAGCTCCCAGCTCCCCCAGGAGGTTGATTCTCTTCCTATCTGTTGCTCCCCCTACTTGTGCCCATGTCCTCTCTCTCTCTCTCTCTCTCTCTCTCTCTCTCTGTTAAATAAATAAATAAAGTCTTTGAAAAAAATGATTCAGAGTGGCATCTGGGTGACTCAATTGTTAAGTGTCTGCTTTGGCTGGGTTGGAGCCCCGTGTCGGGCACTCTGTTCCATGGAACCCTTCTTCTCTCTCTCCCACTCACTCTACTCATGTTTCCTCTTTCACTGCCTCTCTCTGTCAAATAAATAAATAAAATCTTTGAAAAGATAGAAATAAAACAAATAAAAAAAATGCTTCCAAGAAATCCTTTGTCAAAGCTCCCTGCATACCAGTCTCCTGTGCTCCAGAAGAGATTCCTAGGAGTGAGTCACTGGATGACTATGGATGTCGATGTCTGTGGTTCTTGAGTGTGTGGGTTCATTGATATATGGTGAAGATTCACCCAGAATCACCCACTGGGGATGCACACCTGGCATCTTCCCATTACCCCCCATGCCTAAACCAACGCTCTCTCTCCCCTCAGTGCTTCAGGGGATCCACAGGGAGGGGGAGTCCTGGTCATCAAGGTCTCACATGTGAGGAAAGAATGTCTGTTCTGCACAGACGGGGTTATATCCATGAAGACCTGCATTGCTCTAGACAGGAGCCTGATCATCACACTCTATACCTTATATGTGTGCAGTATTTATTTGTTAACTAACCATCCATGCATCTGGAAGATAAAATTATTGGTATTTCTATTTTATTTTATTTTATTTTACTTTCTTAATTTTACTTTTTCATATTTATTTTATTTTATTTTATTTTCATTTTATTTGTGATTCTTAAATTTCTTTTTCAATTTAAATTCAATTGGCCAAGGTATAGTACAGCATTAATTTTTGATATAATGTTCAATGATTCATTAGTAGAGTATAACACCCAGTATTTCTTTTTTTTTTTTAGATTTTATTTATTTATTTGACAGACAGAGATCACAAGTAGGCAGAGAGGTGGCAGAAAAAGAGGAGGAAGCAGGCTCCCTGCTGAGCATAGAGCCAGATGTGGGGCTGGATCCCAGGACATGAGACCATGACCTGAGCTGAAGGCAGAGGCTTAACCCACTGAGACATGCAGACACCCCACCCAGTATTTCAATATTAAAAATCAGATTTATCTCATGAAGAACAATCAAATTCTTTCAATTGTTCACTCATTACCTCTATACATTACCTGCTTGTTCTGTGTATTCAGGTGTGTCTCTGTACTTAGGACCTATTTCTGTGAATTGGACGTATGAGAGGTGCCTTTTCATTAAAAATTTAGAACGATATATTCCCTAGGTACATTTCTGTTATAACTAGGGCAGGTAAAATATATATGCATGTAATTAATTATTTCACAAGTGGAAATTATTGGATAAACACAAAAATCTAAGTTTGAATGTGTGTTCTATTAATTGATAACCAATCACACACATTCTTTTTTTTAATCATTTTTAAAAATTTATTTTCAACATAACAGTATTCATTGTTTTTGTACCACATCCAGTGCTCCATGCAATCTGTGCCCTCTCTAATACCCACCACCTGGTTCCCCCAACCTCCCACCCCCCCACCGCTTCAAACCCTTCAGATTGTTTTTCAGAGTCCATAGTCTCTCATTGTTCACCTCCCCTTCCAATTTCCCCCAACTCCCTTCCCTAACTCCCCATGTCCTCCATGCTATTTGTTATGCTCCACAAATAAGTGAAACCATATGATAATTGACTCTCTCTGCTTGACTTATTTCACTCAGCATAATCTCTTCCAGTCCCGTCCATGTTGATACAAAAGCTGGGTATTCATCCTTTCTGATGGAGGCATAATACTCCATAGTATATATGGACCACAGCTTCCTTATCCATTTGTCCGTTGAAGGGCATCTTGGTTCTTTCCACACTTTGGCAACTGTGGCCATTGCTGCTATAAACATTGGGGTACAGAAGGCTCTTCTTTTCACTACATCTGTATCTTTGGCGTAAATACCCAGTAGTGCAATTGCAGGGTCATAGGGAAGCTCTATTTTTAATTTCTTTTTTTTTTTAAAGATTTTATTTATTTATTTGACAGAGAGAGATCACAAGCAGACAGAGGCAGGCAGAGAGAGAGGAGGAAGCAGGCTCCCTGCTGAGCAGAGAGCCCGATGCGGGGCTCGATCCCAGGACCCTGAGATCATGACCTGAGCCGAAGGCAGCGGCTCAACCCACTGAGCCACCCAGGCGCCCCTCTATTTTTAATTTCTTGAGGAATCTCCAAAGTGGCTGCACCAACTTGCATTCCCACCAACAGTGGAAGAAGGTTCCCCTTTCTCCATATCCCCTCCAACACATGTTGTTTCCTGTCTTGCTAATTTTGGCCATTCTAACTGGTGTAAGGTGATATCTCAATGTGGTTTTAATTTGAATCTCCCTGATGGCTAGTGATGATGAACATTTTTTCATGTGTCTGATAGCCTTTTGTATGTCTTCATTGGAGAAGTGTCTGTTCATATCTTCTGCCCATTTTTTGATATGATTATCTGTTTTGCATGTGTTGAGTTTGAGGAGTTCTTTATAGATCCTGGATATCAATCTTTTGTCTGTACTGTCATTTGCAAATATCTTCTTCCATTCCGTGGGTTGCCTCTTTATTTTCTTGACTGTTTCCTTTACTGTGCAGAAGCTTTTGATTTTGATGAAGTCCCAAAAGTTTATTTTGGCTTTTGTTTCCTTTGCCTTTGGAGACATATCTTGAAAGAAGTTGCTGTGGCTGATACCGAAGAGATTACTACTTATGTTCTCCTCTAGGATTCTGATGGATTCCTGTCTCACGTTGAGGTCTTTTTATCCATTTTGAGTTTATCTTTGTGTATGGTGTAAGAGAATGGTCGAGTTTCATTCTTCTACATATAGCTGCCCAGTTTTCCCAGCACCATTTATTGAAGAGTCTGTCTTTTTTCCACTGTATATTTTTTCCTGTTCTGTGGAAGATTAACTGGCCATAGAGTTGAGGGTCCATATCTGGGCTCTCTACTCTGTTCCACTGGTCTATATGTCTGTTTTTATGCCAGTATCATGCTGTCTTGGTGATCACAGCTTTGTAGTAAAGCTTGAAATCAGGTAACGTGATGCCTCCAGTTTTATTTTTGTTTTTCAACATTTCCTTAGCGATTTGGGGTCTCTTCTGGTTCCATACAAATTTTAGGATTATTTGCTCTAGCTCTTTGAAGAATACCGGTGGAATTTTGATTGGAATGACATTAAAAGCATAGATTGCTCTAGGCAGTATAGACATTTTAACAATGTTTATTCTTCTTATCCAAGAGCATGGAATGCTCTTCCATCTTTTTGTGTCTTCTTCAATTTCTTTCATGAGTGTTCTGTAGTTCCTCGAGTACAGATCCTTTACCTCTTTGGTTAGGTTTATTCCCAGGTATCTTATGGTTCTTGGTGCTATAGTAAATGGAATAGATTCTCTAATTGCCCTTTCTGTATTTTCATTGTTAGTGTATAAGAAAGCCACTGATTTCTGTACGTTGACTTTGTATCCTGCCACGTTGCTGAATTGCTGTATGAGTTCTAGTAGTTTGGGGGTGGAGTCTTTTGGGTTTTCCATATAAAGAATCATGTCATCTGCGAAGAGAGAGAATTTGACTTCTTCATTGCCAATTTGGATACCTTTTATTTCTCTTTGTTGTCTGATTGTTGTTGCTAGACTTCTAATATTATGTTGAACAAGAGTGTTGAGAGTGGGCATCCTTGTCGTGTTCCTGATCTCAACCGGAAGGCTACAAGCTTTTCCCCATTGAGGATGATATTTGCTGTGGGTTTTCATAGATAGATTTGATGAAGTTCAGGAATGTTCCCTCTATCCCTATACTTTGAAGCGTTTTAATCAGGAACGGATGCTGGATTTTGTCAAATGCTTTTTCTGCATCAATTGAGAGAACCATGTGGTTCTTTTCTCTTATTAATTTGTTCAATCACACTGATTGATTTGCGAATGTTGAACCATCCTTGTAGCCCAGGAATGAATCCCACCTGGTCATAGTGGATAATCGTTTTAATGTGCTGTTGGATCCTGTTTGCTAGGATATTGTTGAGAATCTTAGCACCCATATTCATCAGTGATATTGGTCTGAAATTCTCCTTTTTGATAGGGTCTTTGCCTGGTTTGGAGATCAGGGTAATGCTGGCTTCATAGAAAGAGTCTGGAAGTTTTCCTTCTGCTTCCATTTTTTGAAACAGCTTCAGGAGAATAGGTGTTATTTCGTCTTTGAAAGTTTGGTAGAATTCCCCAGGGAATCCATCAGGTCCTGGGCCCCCTTTTTTTGGGAGGTTTTTGATCACTGCTTCAATCTCAATTCTAGATATCGGTCTATTTAGGTTGTCGATTTCTGCCTGGTTCAATTTTGGGAGTTTATAGTTTTCCAGGAATGCATCCATTTCATCTAGGTTGCTTAGCTTATTGGCATATAACTGTTGATAATAACTTCTGATGATTGTTTCCACTTCCTTGGCGTTAGTTGTGATCTCTCCCTTTTCATTCATAATTTTATGAATTTGGGCTTTCTCTCTTTTCTTTTGGATTAGTGTGGCCAATGGTTTATCGATCTTATTGATTTTTCAAAAAACCAGCTTCTAGTTTCATTGATACGTTCTACTGTATCTCTGGTTTCTACCTCATTGATCTCAGCTCTAATCTTGATTATTTCCCTTCTTATGTGTGGAGTTGGTTTGATTTGTTGTTGATTCTCCAGTTCTTTAAGGTGTAGAGACAGCTGGTGTATTCTGGATTTTTCAATTTTTTTGAGGGAGGCTTGGATGGCTATGTATTTCCCCCTTAGGACCGCCTTTGCTGTATCCCATAGGTTTTGGACTGAAGTGTCTTCATTCTCATTGGTTTCCATGAATTGTTTCAGTTCTTCTTTGATCATCTGGTTGATCCAAGCAATCTTAAGTAAGGTGGTCTTGCTTCCAGGTGTTTGAGTTCCTTCTGAACTTTTCCTTGTGATTGAGCTCTAGTTTCAAAGCATTGTGATCTGAGAATATGCAGGGAATAATCTCAGTTTTGGTATCAGTTGAGTCCTGATTTGTGACCCAGTATGTGGTCTATTCTGGAGAAGGTTCCATGTGCACTTGAGAAGAATGAGTATTCTGCTGTTTTAGGGTGGAATGTTCTGTATATATCTATGAGGTCCATCTGGTCCAATGTGTCATTCAATGCTCTTGTTTCTTTATTGATTTTCTGCTTCGATGATCTGTCTATTTCTGAGAGGCATGTTAAGATCTCCTACTATTAATGTATTCATATCAATATGACTCTCTATCTTGATTAACAGTTTTCTTATATAATTGGCTGCTCCCATATTGGGGGCATATGTATTTACAATTGTTAGATCATCTTGGTGGATAGTCCCTTTAAGAATTATGTAGTGTCGGGGCACCTGGGTGGCTCAGTGGTTGAGCCGCTGCCTTCGTTTTTTTTTTTTTTTTAAAGATTTTATTTATTTATTTGACAGAGAGAGATCACAAGTAGACGGAGAGGAAGGCAGAGAGAGAGAGAGGGAAGCAGGCTTCTTGCTGAGCAGAGAGCCCGATGTGGGACTCGACCCCAGGACCCTGAGATCATGACCTGAGCCGAAGGCAGCGGCTTAACCCACTGAGCCACCCAGGCGCCCCAAGCCGCTGCATTCCGCTCAGGTCGTGGTCTCCGGGTCCTGGGATCGAGCCCTGCATTGGGCTCTCTGCTCAACAGGGAGCTTGCTTCCTCCTCTCTCTCTGCCTGCCTCTCTGCCTTCTTGTGATCTCTCTCTGTCAAATAAATAAATAAAAATCTTAAAAAAAAAAAGAATGATGTAGTGTCCTTCTGTATCTCTGACTACAATCTTTAGTTTAAAATCTAATTTATCTGATATGAGAATCGCTACCCCAGCCTTCTTTTGAGGCCCATTGGCATGAAAGATGCTGCTCCATCCCTTCACTTTTCGTCTGGATGTATCTTTAGGTTCAAAATGGGTCTCTTGTAGACAACATATGGATGGGTCCTGTCATTTTATCCAATCTGCAACCCTGTGCTGTTTTTTGGGCGCATTTAGGCCATTCACATTGAGAGTGATTATTGATAGATATGTTTTTATTGACATCGTGTTACCTTTGAAGTCTTTCTTTCTGTAGATTGTCTCTATATTTCTGTTCAATGCTATTCTTAGGATATTTCCTCTTTTATAGAACCCCCTTAAAATTTCCTGCAGTGTCGGCTTGGTGGTTGCATAGTCTTTTAAGCCTTGCCTGTCTTGGAAACTCTTTATCTCTCCATCCATTTTGAATGTCAGTCTTGCTGAATAAAGTATTCTTGGCTGCATGTTCTTCTCATTTGGTTCCCTGAATATATCTTGCCGGCCCTTTCTGGCTTTCCAGGTCTCTGTGGACAGGTCTGACGTTATTCTGATGGCTTTCCTCTGTAAGTAAGGAGCCTCTTTGTCCTAGCGGCTTTCAAGAGATTATACCTGAAATTATGATTCCTCAATTTGACTATCAGGTGCCTTGATGTTTTCCTGGAATCTATAATCTTGGGTGGAGACCGTTCGGCCTCTCGTACATGAACGCTGGTTCCATTTGTGAGATTGGGAAAATTTTCAAGAAGAACTTGTTCCACTATATCTTCTAGACTTCTTTCTTTCTCCTCCCCTTCAGGGATTCCAATAATTCTGACGTTGGAATGTTTCATGGCGTCATTTATTTCCCTGATTCTGTTTTCATGGTTTCTAAGCTGTTTGTTCCAGGCTTCCTCTTGATCCTTTCTCTCTATCTGTTTGTCCTCCAGATCACTAATTCTATCTTCTGTCTCAGTTACCCTAGCTTTGAGAGAATTTAGATTAGATTGGAACCCATTGAGAGCATTGTGAATCTCAGCCCTGGTAGCTTTTAGCTCTGCCCTAACATTGTGAACATCCTGTCTGGTCGTTTTCATCTCAGCCCTAATCAATTCCGTTTGGTCATCCATGGCTTTCTCCAACCTAGCTATTGCCTGGATTATTGTTAGCCTGAATTCTCTTTCCGACATATTGTCTATGTTGATAGCCGTTAGCTCTGTTGCAGAAAGTCCATCCACTGTATTTTTCTTCTGTTGGGCATTCCTCCTCCCAGTCATTTTAGTGAGAGATGACTGAACAGATGTAGCTGGTTGTATCGATGTGGTGCAGTCTGGGTGCACCTTGGAACACTTCTGAGCAATCAGGATTCCCCACCCAAATGAGAGAAAAAAAGAAAAGAAAAAGAAAAAAAAGAGAGAGAGAGAGAACAGGAAAGAAAGGGAAAATGAAAGAGAAGGTTCAGCCCAAATGGGCCCCACGGTAAGATTTATGAGGTATACAAACAAAAACAAACAAAAAGACTGATAACAGTATATAACAAGAGAAAAAAAATATATATGCAAATAAAGGAAGAACCTTGTTGAAAAGAACCCCAAGTGTAAGATTTATATACTATCAGGACAAACACAAAAACACAGAAACACTGGTGGAAGAAAAAGATGGGAGAGTGGTTATAAATTCTAAGTGTGGGCGAGGAAGGTTGTTTTGATTCTTCCTGGATGTATCTTGATATCTTTGTTAAAGGACTCAACTTTCCTAGGCTAAAGGGGGATTAAAAATTGGTTTACCTATAGGGGTAGTATTGATTGGGGAAATGGGATTACTTTGAAGTTTAACTCTATATGAATATTAGAAAATAAAAATAAAAAAGGAATAAACTAGACTAAACTAAGCTAAAATTAAAAAAAAATTCAAAACATAGAAATGCAAAAGAAAAACACAGGTGTATGTATCAAAAAGTTCAGGTTAGAAGGTTATTATGAAATTTGATGTACTGGACAGCTCACTGTGATGGTAAATAGGTTAAAAATTATCTATATTAAAAAAATGAGCCAGAATAGTGGGAAAAATTAAAAATAAAAGTTGTCCTATGAAGTAGTGGTGGTGGTTCTCTTGTAGTCTTTTTTTTTTTTTTTCTTTCCTGGTTGGTTTTCTGGGGGAGGGGCCTGCCACAAGGGTTTTCAGTCAATGATGTTCCCGAGTTAAGTCCTCCAGTCTCCCTCAAGGGGGTGGGCTCTGAGGAAACCGGTTTTTCAGGCTTCTGTTCTCTGGAGGTTTTTATGTTTGCTCACCTTTTTTTTTTCCCTCTTGCTTTGACTGATTCTGATGGTTTTTGTAGGTTTAGAGGAAAGCAAACTGCACCCTGACCTCCCTCTCAGTGAGAAGCCTCAGTCTGTTTTTCTGTGGGTGTTGCAGAGCCCATATAAATCCCCCCTTGGCTGCTGGCACAGCAGGTTCCCAGTTGTGGTTCCTGGGGACGCAGGGTCTTCTGCTGCAGCTGTTTGGGCAGCTCCAGACCGCCAGAGAGGTTCCAAGCAGCGATCACACACTGCGATTTTCCCCCTGGCCAGGGCTCAGAGTGCCTGGTCTTTCTGGGTCTAAGAGCGCCAGGCTTGCGTGCACCTCTTTCAGGGGAGGCTGTGGGTTGTGAGCGTGTCTCAGGCTCTGAAAACGGGAAGCAAGTCCGAAAGCACCAGGCTGGGCCTTCACGCACCTCTGGAGAGACTTTGGGGCGCGCGTCTTAGGCTGTGAAACAATGGCGCGTGTCAAAGAGCGCCGGCTGGGCCTTTGTACCTCTCTCAGGGGAGGATGAGGGGTGCGCGCATCTCAGGCTCTGTAGCAGGGCTCGCGAGTTCTGCTGTCCTGCGTGGCTCCCAGCCCCTCACAGGGGCCAGAACCCAGGCAATCTCGGGCGCGCTGGCGGCTCAGGGACCAAGACCTGGTTTCTCCGCTGCACTCTCTCTGGCTCAGCGCCAGGGGAGGCTGTCCTGGGACCGGGGACCCAACTTAAGCCCCTGTCCCTAGCTGCCCCAATTCCCACAATTTCCCCCACGAGAACTTTTGCTCTTTTGGAGTGCTTTCAACCAGTCTCCAAGTTAATGTTGGTCCCCAGACGCAGGGCACTCTCGCTCGTATTAGGGGTATTACTTTCCAACTGGTCACCTCTGGTGGCTCCCTCCCCCTTTTGTTTATTTTCCAATATCAGTCAGCCTTTCCCACTCTGCTTTACCTGCCCACTGGCGTCTTCTGCCCTTGTAGAGATCCAGATGCGTGTAATTCTGATCTCAGGCTGATTTCATGGGTGATCGGAGTTCTTTGGTAGGTAATCAGCTCACTTTAGGGTACAGATAGAAAAGGCGCCTCCTCCTACTTCCCCACCATCTTGTCCTATAATTCCTATAATCAATTTATAACAACTCGCAACAGGGAGGTAAGTGACCATAAATAAAATTCACAGAGTAAGTGAAAATTTTAGAACAACTATGAAATAGTTGCCACATTTCTAACAAAATCAATGTCATTCATGGTATGAAATGCAATAATACCCATGCCCTTACAGCTGATTCAGCCTCCATCTCTGTGTGTATGAGACAGGGCGAGATGGAGACAGAGAGAGATAGAAAGAGACAAAGAGAGCAGAGCACAGTGTAGATTTCTGAATGTTTTCCCTGAGAAGGTGGTGCTGGGAACAGTTAGAGGCAGCTGTGTGGGTTCCCAGCCATCTCTCATGACACCTCCTCAGAACATTTGGCCATCACCAAATGTCCTTGTGATCTAATGGGTGGTTCATGTCATGTTTTGTGGTGAGGGTCCCCCCAGAGCAGAGGAAGACACAAAACACTCCTTTACCTGTAACTCAATCTGGCTCAGGTACTCAAAGCCCACTTTTGAGGTCTCCAGAAGGCCCCCTTTTTCCCTTCCTTCCCTCCTCAATCTGTGCTTCCTCCAGACCCCAGGGAATAATCTGAAGGAAGGGATCTCTGATCAGAGTGAAGGAAGAGATAAGAGAGGAATATGCATCTTTGTCTCAGATGGGAGACAGGAATAGCTCTGGGGGCATCTCCACACGGCCTGGACATTTCTCCTCCCAATACTCCTCTGTCATCGACAGACCCCAGGTTTCTGGTATCAGGGGAGGGCCCCTAGTTGGATGCATGGCCCTTTCTTCTCCTTGGTCCTCAATTCACTTGTGAGTAAATGTGACTCCATTTCTCTGTGACTCTCTGTCCTTCAGTTCATGGTCCTGAGCATGGCCTTTTGGTGACCAAGCCACGTTGGTTTTAGACATTCCAGACTGGGAGCTCTCTCTTCATAACCTTCTTTGGGAGAAGTAGCAATGCTGGATCTGTTAATGTGTGTGGGTTTCAGCTCTTAGGGCTGCCACCCCCAAAGTACTGACTCTTGCAAGTAGCAAGTCAGATAACATGGTTTCTGTATGGACCATCAGTGGCTCCAGCCTGAAGACAAGGCTGATGGTAAATATCACACACGACAGAGACCTCAGTGCCCACACAGTGCTGTGTCCCCAGGAGGGACTGAGACATAAAACATCCTCTGGTGCCCTTGAGCAGATCCTCAGTCCCCTGGGATTGTTGTCCCCATGTCACGAGTATCTGAGGTGACATGACATGGCCTGAGGCCCCTTCCAGGGTCTGTTGATCTGAGAATGCCCCATCACCGAATCCCATCCAGCCTTCAGCCTGCAACACTCCTATGACCCTGCCTGTTCCTGGCCATGTCTACATAGGTGGGAGACCCTCATCCAGGGCATGGGGTCTGGAGGGAGAAAGGGGAAGGCTAATCCTAGACATTTGTAAACATGAAGGACACTGAGACAATACTGGACTGAGGCCCAGCAGGCTCCAGCCACATGCAGATCTCCAGCTACTGGAAACAACAGCATTAATAAATTAGTGTACTAAATGCTGGTTACCATGTTTCCATGAAAAACTGAAAGAGGAAACACTCCCACTTCTAGAGTTGTGATAGATGATTGGATAAAATGATAAAATTCTGTGTGTGTCAGGGGATGAAGCTGAGATACAACTCCCTTTGGTTTCTTTATAGTGAGAATGGCCTCCCTTAATGGAAACATTCATTTTTAAGATTCCCAACTGCACAGGGTCCTTCTCTGACATCAGGAATAGCTTAGAAAAGAGGGTCAGGATGACTCATGGGGCTCTAACTGGGGTGCCAGGAATGTCAGAAAAGGCAGGGAGTGTTTGGGGTCTGAGGGTATGTGGGATAGACTGGAACAATCCTATATGACCCCTGCAGGCTGGGGCAATACTCAGGCCATCTCAGGGGTCAGGCATCAGTGCTCTCACTAGATGATGCTGACCTGCCAGGACTTTGGGTTATCACCACCCAGGCCACCTCTACCCCTGGGTCAGCTCACCCTCTCCTCCTCTGTTTCCTTCCATTGGTAAGCATGGAGGGGTGACAGAAAGATATCAAGGGCTTATCTTGGGCAGCACCTTTGCTCGCATGGAATTTTCTGGAGATAGAAAGAGATTATTGGAGCTCAGTCTCCACAACAGATCTTTAGGGTCAGAATTTGTTTCTCTCCTAGGGCCTGGGCTCCTCTCCTCCTCACCCTCCTCATTCCCTGCACAGGTGACTGCTGACCTTACCAGGGTGGGTGGAGACCCTCCTGCTCTATGTGCTCACTCTCCTTCACAGTGACCTGCCCTCCTGCTCACACTGCTATGTACCATTATGGTGTCTGTGGTCCAGGTGGGGCTGATTCAGGCACTCTCAGTGACCATGTTCCCCACAGTGGGCCACACTTGCTGCACCAGAAATAGGGATACAGTTGGCAATGAGGAAGCAGCTTGGCTACAGTGACACCTAGACCATGTCCACAGCTACTGATCCACAGGAGGAACACCTGGTCCTCTGTGGTCTCCCACAGAGTCTCTGGCTCCAGGTCAGGCAGCCTGACTTCTCTAACCATCCCCAGGCTCCAGGCTGTGGACAAACCTGATGATTCCTGCTCAACGTGGGACAGGAGCTGGGAAGTCTGCCCAGTATTTCAGGCCAATGGGGAAAAGACACCTCAACCCTGATCTCTCAGACCTCACCCAACACCATGGGGACCTCACAGAGCACTCTGCCACTGTCCCATTATGAGACAAAGACAGGTTACCACCTGAAATTTGTGGGGACAATTCAGGCTTATAGGAAATAATAAAGTGAGAAAAAGCTTGAGCTGCAGAAGCAGCAAGTGCCCCAGGGCAGCCTTGTTGTGAATATAATGGTGACCCTGTGGATATGTGTACATTCACGTACATTCACGTGGTGTAAAAACAGATTTCAGGGGCAAGTCAAGGGATCATTATTTTCCTAACTTGCCCTTTCTGTCCCATTTGGATATGCTAGTCTCACATGCACAGCTGGTCCACCTCGTTGAACTCTTGTGGAAGCTCACCAGGTTCACCAGCCACCAGCCTCCTCTGTGTTTCTAGTCTCAGCTTGTTACCTGACCTCTGATGCAGGACTCCTGCCCCTGCAGGGACATCACTAAATCCACCCAATAGATCATGCCTTATATACCAGAGCACTGGGCCAACATCTTTACCCAAATTCCTGGTGCACATGCTACATTCACACATAGGCATGATCCCCATACACGTGTCCTAGCGGTGTGTTCTGTTCATAGTCCTTACACTTACCATGTGCACCATCTGGAAACTGGAAACATGGAGGGATCTATAGGGATATAGTTGGTGTTTTGAAAGACATCATAGTTTTCCACTGGAATAAATTTCCATATGTGAGAGTGTCACCATTACATGAATGGACCTAGAAGGGCCCCCCTCACTCCACCCTCTTGTGTCACTACATCAGTGAAGATACATCAGTATCTTTTTCACATACAGTGAAAAAGAACCATCTGCTTGCTGTGTAGAGGTGTATGACAAGGCTGGAAGAGGTGGGTGCTGAGGACAGCAGGGGAGCTGTGGAAGCAGGGCCTGCAGAGTGTGAGCAAACCACTCAGCTGGAGAGAGGGGCACTGGTCAAACTTTGTCCTCAATAATGGGTGACCTGCCTCCACCGGTGAGGGCCCATTGCCCTGTGAGCTCCTGCCTCTGCCTCCCTCTGTACACTGCTTCAAAAGTGAATCATTCCTTCCATTTTTCTCTACCAGGTCTGGTAAAATTGAGGCTATAGACAATGAGCAACTGGAATGTATATCCAAGAAAGAAGTTGGCTCTCAGGAGAGTTTGCCCAGAGGCTAAGACAAATTGTGGCCAGAATCCCCTCAATGGAACCTCAGAATACAGAGCTCTGTGGGATCCCTACTATGTCTTGGTATCTCTTCTTCAGTCCCTTATGCAGAGAGATTTTTCCAAATTTTACAGAAAGGAGTTCCTGAGGTCTCCTGGTTACTACTCTTTCTTCAGTGCCTGGAACAGGTGAAGTGACAGGCTCACAGCCCATGTCTCAGAGCACTGGTCATTTTGGCAAAGGTCCCTGATTTCTGTACTGGAAACCTCAACCACGTGGGCTATGCTGGGTCTGGGACAGAAACCCCATTAATGGGATGATTGACGTCACTTGGGACCTAGCCTGATGAAGAAAAGCAGATCACTTCAGATCTGGGGTCACTGCTTCAATCTTCCATAGTTCTTTCCACTCTGGACAAGTAGGCCAACACGTCTTTTCTGCTACCCTTGTCCATCCATCATGTCTCTGTCACCAAGTGTTACAAGTACTTTTCACAGTCAGTGACTAGTCACTCATTGGGGAGATCTCTGCTGTCATGTCTGCATCATGACGTCCATTTGCATCTTTAAGAATGACTATTTAATCTTTACCATCAATGCTAAGTATTAATCATTGATTTTTTTTATTGCATTTTCCGATACTTGTCCATGAGAGACTATGGACTCTGAAAAACAATCTGAGGGTTTTGAAGGGGTGGGGGGTGGGAGGTTGGGGGATCCAGATGATGGGTATTGTAGAGGGCAAAAATAATGAATAATGTTATGCTGAAAAAATAAAAAAAATAAAAAAATGAAAGTAAAAAAAATGAAAGTAAAGATCATCTTTACCTTTTCCTGATCTTTGTGAAAATGGTCACGTTTGCTATGCAATGAACTGAGATGCTGGTTTTAGACTACATCATAAGTGTGTGAGAGAGTGTTTATTATCTTATTATAAACATATCTGTTTGCATTCCATATTATTAATTGGTCAAAAGCTCTTTTAAGAACAATTGGGGCAATATGATCATATCTCTTGATGTAATAATATGGCATGTGATATGAAATGTGTTTCTTTTTTTTTTCTTGTTTTTTTTTAATTTTTTATTTTTTCAGCATAACAGTATTCATTATTTTTGCACCACACCCAGTGCTCCATGCAATCCGTGCCCTCTCCAATACCCACCACCTGGTTCCCCCAACCTCCCACCCCCCACCCCTTCAGACCCCTCAGATTGTTTTTCAGAGTCCATAGTCTCTCATGGTTCACCTCCCCTTCCAATTTCCCTCAACTCCCTTCTCCTCTCCATCTCCCCTTGTCCTCCATGCTATTTGTTATGCTCCACAAATAAGTGAAACCATATGATAATTGACTCTCTCTGCTTGACTTATTTCACTCAGCATAATCTCTTCCAGTCCCGTCCATGTTGCTACAAAAGTTGGGTATTCATCCTTTCTGATTAATATGGAGCACAACTTGTGTTATTGGAACAAGTAATACTTAATAATGGTGTTTCAATTTATTAATATGGTACTGATGTCTCTTTGCTAATATTTTATATACAATATTTGTATAAATATTTAATGTTAATGGTCTGTAATTTTAACTTCTGTGAAATGTAGTTTGGAACATGTGTTTATTAGTGTTATAACTCTTTCAGAAGAACTAGGGAATATTTCATACTTTTCAATGTTATGAAAATAATACGAAGCAAAGAAATTGGAACCATCTTATCTCAGAAGGTTTGTTAGATATCTTTTGTGAAAATGTCTGTATCTTATGCATTTCTGAGGAGTGCTTCTATAACCACATTTTCTAATTTCCTATCGAAATTGGTCTATGCACTCAAATTAGTTGTAGCAGGACTAATTTTCTATCTTCCTTTTGAGACCAGAAGTCCCAGAGGGGTGGTACTTATGTCTACACAGATGAAAAAGGAACAGATGCCTCAGACTCTTTATGAGTCAATGTGTGATTCAGTGGAATCACTATAGGAGTGAATCTGCAACCAAATTTCCCTTCCTTATGTGGATTTTATCCTTGTGCAAGAGAAGTTGCCTTCCAGACCACATCATTATTTCCAAGCTTCATGACACTGGAAGGTCTTACAGAAACCCTGCTCTGGGGTGGATTTGAAAGGAGATCACACTCATACAGTGGATAGGACTTAATATGGGCAGGGGACAGTTTTCCCCATGCTTGGCCTCTACAGGAAAGTCTTCCTGAGGGTACATGGGGATATTTTCATTCTCTGTCTCTCTTTGTCTGTCTCTAACTCTCTCTCTCTCTCTCTCTCTCTCTCTCTCACTCACACACACACACACACACACACACACACACACACACACACACACCCCTCCTATCTCTGAGTGTATAGTGTCCTGGGCTCTGCAGTTTCCAGGCTACTCTATCTCTCCAGAAGTCAGGTTCAACCTGGCTCACCCAGCTGTCTTCAGTGTCACAATCTCTATAATGCAGAATCCCCATCATCAGGAAACACCAGGGACATTGAGTGTGACTCAGCTCCTGACACCAGTGCAGCCAGGATGTGCCCTGAACACCTGCTCTCGTGTGTTGAAGCTGATGCTCAGGAATCCCATGGGGAGTCTCTGTCAATGGGGGGTGGGGTTCAACCCCCAACCATCTCAGGGATCCAGCCAGTTCTTGTAGCTGATCAATACACTGATTCTGGGTAGCAGCCTCAGAGATTAAAGCCCATGGAGGTGAGACATAGTCAACTGCCTGTGCTCTCAGGGCTAGGCTCTCCCTCCCTCCTTTACCCCAGTGACACAGCCAGCCTAGACATCTGCTGAAAACTCTTCTGTCCCAACCCAGTATCACAGGGCCTGTGACTTCAGGGACACAGACCCCTTATCTCTACCTTTCCTAAACTCACATGTGAGAACTTTGACAGGAAATTCTGGGTTGGGATGGCCTTGAGTAATAGAAATTCATTTCTCTAGTCATGGGTGGCTGAACAAACAATTGCTATGTCCTGAATGTGCTGGACTTAAGGTGTATGTACTGCAGCTGTGCCCACCCATGAATCAAGTCCGACTCCAGATCATTCCATCCTAGAAGCTCTGTCTTTGGTAATTCCATCAGTGAGATGGCTCTGAGAGTCATAAGGAACAGTCTTCTCATGGAGTTTCTCTCGGCACCATATCCAGCTTTCTTACATGCAGGAACAGACCCAGGATACAAAACTTATGACTAAAATATAGATATATGCAGAATTAGAGTAAAAATCAAGCTATATTAGTCAAAGTTCATTGACTGTTATTGAACCAATAATTGTAGACATTCCCTTGTCATTGTTGTTCCATTTACTTTTTTTTTTCTTTTAGATTTTTCTTTTTCATTGAGAGAGAGAGAGAGACAGAGAGCATATCAAGGGGAGATGCAGAAGGAGAGGGAGAAGCAGGCTCTTCAATGAGCAAGGAGCCAGACACGGGGCTCAATCCCAGGCCCTGGAAATCATGATCTGAGCAAAGGCAGACACTTAACCATCTGAGGCACCCGATGTTCCTGTCCCATCTATGTTTTTAACCTCAATTTCCATCCATATTATTCTGCAATAAGCACAGATCTAAGAGAAGTATGCCATCAGTTTGCTGCATCTTCACAATGACATTAGCACTGATATGTAATCAGTTTGAAAGATATGAACTCTGTGTAATATTAACATGCACCTATTTTATGCATGTGGTTGGCTCGGTGGTAACTAATACGTGAATTATGTCATTGAAAACCTGTCATAGCATCTATAGTTGTCAGTCTGCCCTCCTAGAACCTCTGGAAGGTTTGCCCTCTATGCTTTGAGGTCAATTTTACACACAGACTCACATGGCAGGGCTCCTACACACTTGTGTTTTTGTGCTTTGAGGACAGATGCTAGGAGGGAATCACTGCCCACAGTATGTGAAGAACTGTTGTTTCATACAGGAGGAAAGAGTGACAGATGACAAAGATATTGTGTGTTACCCCTCTGGGAATGCACAGAGGGGCTTCTACCCACAACATGGAGAGAAGTGCTTCCCATCTCCTCATTGCTGCAGGAACCTCAAAGGTAGGAGACCTTTGGAAACCAGGAAGAATCACATAGAAAGGAAGAGCCAGTGTCTTGCACAGAAGAGACTATATTTCCATGGAAATCCAACACTGTTCTGTATTTGATCCTAATCTAAGAAAAAGTTTGTGTAGAGATAGCATCTCAGTCCTGACCCATGATCAGCCAAAGGAGCTGTGGAATGCCCTGAGGCATCTGAGTAGAGCACAAAGTCTGTCCTGAGGTGATGGGAGGACACATAAGGGGACACAAGGCCTGGACCTAATACAGGGGGCAGCGATCAGAGCAGTAAGGAGGCAGAAGTCACGCCTGATGTCACCAGCTCTAGCCCAGGGTCACCATGTGTCTTGCATACACCAGAGGGCGCAGGTGCTCCCCAATCACACAGCAGGAAGCTCCTGTCTCCCTGCCTCTTACAGGTGCTCCTGTGTCATCCTTTGTGTAAAGCCCTCTCAAACTTCAGTAGTCTCTTTTGCTCAGCTGTTGCCCAAGCTTAGGTCAAAGGAAGGGTTTGCACAGCTTTAAGAAAGGTGAAGATTTGCAAAGAGAACCCCACACACATACCCTGTGGATCAGGGGGACACATAAGTAGTTTTGGTGGCCTCAGGTAGGGCTGTGCAGCTCAGGAGGCAGAGTCTGGGGTGTCTCTACCAAGTTCTGGGCTACGCTGCTCCTCACCCCCCATTGCTCACTGCACAGGGGATTTCCAAATCCATCTTGGGGGACAAAAATAACATCTGTTTGAGATCTACCAGGTGAAGTAGTATATTCATAGCTATTAGCAGCCTTTGCTTTATGTCCTCATTATGCCCTTCATGGGACAGAGTTCAGATGAGAAAAAAATTGTACATATTTATGTCCCTGGACAAGATCCAGACTTGTGACTCAGTAAATGGGTAACAAGTCTTCTCTCATGGGAGTCTTCAGGGACTAAATACATCCTCTTACAGGGAAATGGTTTTAGACAATTAGCAATGACAACCCATAGCCATGAAATACATTTCTCCACATTTTGCTTTCTAATACCACTCTCCTGGGAAGAGATGCAGGGTTCTTTGGAGAAAGATTTAATCCCCAGGGGTACCTGGGTGGCTCAGGAAGTTGATCATGGTTTCCTGGGACCTAGCCCCACATTAAGTCACATCAGGATCCATGCTTAGTGGGAAGCCAGATTCTTCCCCCCACTTTGTCCCTCTCCCTTCTTGTGTTCTCTTGCTTGCTCTCTCTGAAAACAATAAATAAATAAAATCCAAGAAAAAAAAATTACCATCCAGATCAGGAATTTCACAGGATGAGCATGGAGCACCTTGTAGTGTCAGAAAGTAAAGAATTCTTCAAAACAAAAACAAATGCACCAATATAACTCCACCACTCACATGGTTGAGTGTGCATGCATG
Source organism: Lutra lutra (assembly GCF_902655055.1). NCBI lineage: Eukaryota > Metazoa > Chordata > Mammalia > Carnivora > Mustelidae > Lutra > Lutra lutra. The sequence goes on along the minus strand of NC_062289.1, from coordinate 69,884,475 downwards.
CGCGCGCGCGCGCGCGCACACACACACACACACACACACACACACACACACACAGAGGCAGGGTGTGGCAAGGAGCTCATGAGTCAACCTAAAGTGTTCCCACTGGAAAAACTGGAAGGATTTGAGGACCCAATAAATGTAAGCATATAGGGCTGTATCAAGTTTAACTAGATGTCTGTGATCTATGTGTTTCACTGGTTGTATAAATGAATAAATGGAAGGAGAAAAGACACATTCCTCTGCAGAGATTTCAAAGAACAGAGATTTCAATTTACAGAGTTTGGGTGTCTGTGCACAAAGTAAAAATATAACTACATGTATATGTATATACATATGAATGAGCATATAAAACATTTATAATATTGTATGCCAATATATTTGTATGTATATGCAGTATGTACATATCACATATAATGTGGGGAATATAATCAGTAATAAAAAGTCTTCACTCAAACAAAAAGCAAAGCAGAAGGCATCATGAGAGAATGCTAACAAATATGCAAGACAACTTCCAAGAACTTTTAAATAGAGAGAAAAATCATTTCTAATCCCAGAAAATCCATGCACACAACCCAACAGGATCAGTATTAGATATGAAAATTCTAGGATAATTCCCTGTGTTAGTATGGACACATTGCTTGAGCATATTAGTGAGAAAAATCCAACATTGATCAGTACAATTCCGTTTGACCTCCAGGGAAGAGTGGACTAAAAACAATTGCACTGCTGGGTATTTACCCTAAAGATACAAACGTAGTTATCCGAAGGGGCACGTGCACCCGAATATTTATAGCAGCAATGTCTACAATAGCCAAACTATGGAAAGAACCTAGATGTCCATCTACAGACGAATGGATAAAGAAGATGTGGTATATATACACAATGGAATACTATGCAGCCATCAAAAGAAATGAAATCTTGCCATTTGTGACGACGTGGATTGAACTAGAGGGTATCATGCTTAGCGAAATAAGTCAATCGGAGAAAGACAACTATCATATGATCTCCCTGATATGAGGGAGAGGAGATGCAACATGGGGGGTTGATGGTGTAGGAGAAGAGTAAATGAAACAAGATGGGATTGGGAGGGAGACAAACCATAAGAGACTCTTAATCTCACAAAACAAACTGAGGGTTGATGGGGGGAGGGGGTTGGGAGAGGGGTTGGGGTTATGGATATTGGGGAGGGTATGTGCTATGGTGAGTGCTGTGAAGTGTGTAAACCTGGCGATTCGCAGACCTGTACCCCTGGGGATAAAAATATATGTTTATAAAGCTTGAAAAAAAAAAAGAAAATGAAAAAAGAAAGGATGAATCCCCAAGTTTTGTAGCAACATGGACGGGACTGGAAGAGATTATGCTGCGTGAAATAAGTCAAGCAGAGAGTGTCAATTATCATATGGTTTCACTTATTTGTGGAGCATAACAAATACCATGGAGGACAAGGGGAGATGGAGAGGAGAAGGGAGTTGAGGGAAATTGGAAGGGGAGGTGAACCATGAGAGACTATGGACTCTGAAAAACGATCTGAGAATTTTGAAGGCGTGGGGGGTGGGAGGTTGGGGGCACCAGGTGGTGGGTATTGTAGAGGGCACGGATTGCATGGAGCACTGGGTGTGGTGCAAAAATAATGAATACTGTTATGCTGAAAAAATAAAAAAATAATTAAAAAAAATCAGACCCCACTGAGCTCGCATTTTTTCTTTCTTTATAAAGACACATAAACTTTCCTTAATTTTCTTGAACAGAGCTTGCAGATTATCCAAGCAGGTGGATGGTCCCCCACAGCATGGACCCTGTTCCTACAGGGCTCAGAGCGCAGACCCTCCTTCCTTCCATGCTCCTGTGCTCAGGACTGGATGAGTAGCTCTGTGTCTCAGGAACAAGGCGCTAAGATTGGTACCAAGTGAGGACTCACAACAGGAGGCATTCCAGGGACACAACTGACTTGGAACAGATGGTGGATTCTATTGTTTCAGCTGTGATGTCAGGAGAGGATAGTTGGCCCTGGGAGGAATTTTGAGTGTCTGTTCGAAGATCTCCCAGTGGGGCTTGTGGGGGTAAGGGAAAGGCTCCAGTCCTCCTATAACCTGCTGAGCCTGCTCTAGGGAAGGTGGGTGAAGTAGATCCCACAGATGTGAGGGACACACAGCTGACACTGTCAGGGCCCATAACACCTGCTGCAGATTTCCCGAGCCCACAGACACTGACTGTGTCCTCCTCCTCTTTCCTGCCACAATAAGGCTTGTCAATGATCCGCACAATATGGGGGCAATGCAGCACCATGAACACGATGGCCACCACCTGTGCACAAGGATGTCCACCCCATAAGATTCTCCAGGAATATGTCCTGTTATTTGTAACAACAAGGGTGGATTTGCAAGACATTACCCTAAGTGAAATAAGGCCTACATGGAATGACAAATTATGTTTTTTTTTCTTTTTTATATGTGGAATCTACAGGAAAATAATAACAAAAAAACCCTGCTGCATATTTTTAGTAATGAGGATGATTTAGAATAGGATAACACATTTAAGGATGTAAAGGATAATTGTATACGTACAGCTTCTTAAATATTATGTGATTGTCAACTAATGATTTATAATAATTATAATATATATAACATGGTCACCTGGGTGGCTCAGTTGGTTAACCAACTACCTTCAGCTCAGGTCATGATCCCGGAGTCCTGGGATTGATTCCTGCATGGGCTCCCAGCTCTGCAGGGAGTTGGCTTCTCCCTCTGACTGTCTCCCCTCTCATGCTCTCTCGTACTTGCCCTCTCTCTCAAATAAATAAATAAAATATTTTTTTAAAAAATAACAATATACATAACAGAAAATTTACTGTTTCAATCACTCTTTAATGTGCAATTCAGAGATATTGAGTATACTCTCAATGTTGTGTACCCATTACAATTAGCCACTTCTAGAATTCTTCATCATCCCAAGCAGTAACCATGTACCCGATAGGGGGATAGGTAACCTGGATCTGGCGAAGGAGCCAGGGCTCTAGGAGCCCATGCCAATGCAGGAAGCAGGTGGGAGCATTCTTTGGGTTGTGCTTCCTACCCCAGATTGACCATGTGGTTGCACTGTGCCTGCCATGGCATGGGTGTCAATGTGCCCACTGCAGGATGTCCAGTCATTCTAGCTTTGTGTCCCAAAGTGAGCCATGAAACACCAGAGAGAACACAGGGATCTCATTTGGGGCATATGTTATATGAGTCATGCATATCACTATCTGAATCCCCTCCAAAATCCATGTCAGCTCTTCTCCAGAGACCTCACAGAGTCCCTATTATCAGCATAGGTCCTCCCTGATGGTCAAGGGGAACTTGTGTTTATTTGTTTGTTTGCTTGTTTTATTATGTGGAATTGATCTGCGTATCTCTAGGCCAACATGATACTATTTTCAGTACTATAGGTTATAATATAATTTGAAAGCAGGAAGTATGGTGTCTCCAGTTTTGTTCTTTCTCAAGATGTTTGGGCAATTGGAGAACTTTTCTGGCTCTCTACAAAATTCAATATATATATTTTTCTATTTCTGAGAATAATATCACTGGAATTTTCATAGGAAATGCATTGAATGTATAGATTTTCTGGGTAACAGGGAAATTTTAATGTTATTTTTGTCATGGACAGCACTGGATTTAAGAATTACTTGGAGATCATGTGTGAGGTATAAAGATGTTTCTAAGATGATACCCATGTCTGTGGTTCAGAATTTGAGTTGATGATGATGGTCCTAATGAAGCTTGAGATACCTATTTTGGGTGTAAGTTAAAGAGGTGGATATTTGTATTTTTTCATTTGCT